>NW_008649781.1:0-1035 GCF_000695815.1 Acanthisitta chloris
CGAAGGTGCCAGCGCGTGCGTCCAGCTCCGCCCGCAGCCCCTGGTGCTGCTGGATCAGCAGCTCGGCCGCCGTCACGTCCCTAGGGACAGGGACAGTGCCACCACCGTGGCGTGACCGCAGCCTCCACCTGGCCCCAGGTGAGCCAGGGCTGCTGGACCACCAGTTTGGCCACGGTCACAGCCCTGTGCCAGGGTCACCGAGGTGTCCTCAAGCTGTCCCCAAGTCCTCAGGCTGTCCCGGTATCCCAGGGGTGTCCCCATGACCCCATGGTGTCCCTGGGATGTCCCTGGGATGTCCCTCTGGTGATCCCGTGGTGTCCTCATGGTGTCCTTGGGATGTCCCCATGGTACTCCCATGGTGTCCCTGTTGTGTCCCCATGGTGTCCCTGGGATGTCCTCATGGTATTCCCATGGTGTCCCTGTGGTGTCCCCATGGTGTCCTTGGGATGTCCCTGTGCTATTCCCATGGTGTCCCTGGGATGTCCTCATGATGTGCCTATGTCCCCATGGTGTCCCTAGGATGTCTCCATGATGTCCCCATGTCCCCGTGGTGTCCCTGGGATGTCCCTGTAGTGTCCCTGTGGTATCCCACTGGTGACCCCATGGTGTCCCCATGACGTCCCTGTGGTATCCCTCTGGTGACCCTGTGGCATCCCCATGACCCCATGATGTCCCCATGATGTCCCTGTGGTATCCCTCTGGTGACCCTGTGGCATCCCCATGACCCCATGATGTCCCCATGGTGTCCCCATGGTGTCCCTGGGATGTCCCTGTAGTGTCCCTGTGGTATCCCTCTGGTGACCCCATGGTGTCCCCATGGTGTTCCCATGTCCTGGTGGTGTCCCCATGGTGTCCCTGGGATGTCCCTGTAGTGTCCCTGTGGTATCCCTCTGGTGACCCCATGGTGTCCCCATGGTGTTCCCATGTCCTGGTGGTGTCCCCATGGTGTCCCTGGGATGTCCCCACGGTGTCCTCATGGTGTCCCCATGTCCCTGTGGTGTCCCTGGGATGTCCCCATGGTGTCCCCATGGTGTC
>NW_008649782.1:0-10371 GCF_000695815.1 Acanthisitta chloris
GCACGATCCCGGCTCGGCACGATCCCGGCCCCGCCTGCCCCACGCACGCCCCGGCTCTCCACGGGAGTGGAGTCACCCACTGACCTCGGCACCCACCTCCCACCTGCACGCAGCTGCATCTGCACCCACCCACTGTGCATGTCTGGACACCCATCCACATCTGCACCCACCCACTGTGCATGTCCGGACACCCACCCAGATCTGCACCCAGCTACCATGCACACCTGAACTCCCGTCCACACCTGCACCCACCTCTCCATGCACACCCATCACCCACCTGTGTCCCATGTGCACACCCTGACACCCACCTGCTCTGCACTCCACAGCCCCAGTGCTGAATCCCAAACTTCCCTCTCTCCCCATTAGCCAGGGAGAGGCCTGAGGCATGGGATGCTTTCCCTATCCCACCTCCTTCCCAAGCTCACCCTCTGGCTTGGGCTGGAGTGTTGCAGTGAGGACAGAGAAAATCCAAGTGGGGTTCCGGGGCAGAGCAACATGAGATTCACTGTTATGTATTGAAGCCAGTCCCTAAAATCCCCCACAGAGCTCCCCAGGGATCCCCAAGGACCTTATGCAAACAGGCAGAGGGCTCTTCGGTAGCTTTGCTTAAGAAAAATCAAGGCATGAACAGGGCTGTGATTGTAAGGATCTTTCTTCAGGAAAACAAGCATTGAATCTTTTTGCTTCCAGGATCATGATAAGCTCCTCTAGCATTTCTGGATCCCCACAGATCCCTCACACATCTGTCCCGTGGCGATCGAGGATGGATTCACAGGAGGGAGAAAACACTGCTCCAGTGCGTTAGAAGGAACTGAGTTGTCTCAAACCTGGTGTTGAGAGCACAAAGAGTTCTCCTCCAGCCAAATCCAGCATGGGAAGCACGGTCCCTGGGTCCTCATTAAGCACTCAGTCCTATTAGGCAAGTCCTGATTAGCCGGGTTTACCCTCCACTCCCCCCTCTGTGGTATTGTTTAGCCTTGGAGCCATGGGCATGGAGCAGCAGCCTGGGCCCTGCCTTTACAGGAACACTAAAGGCACCAAAAAGGGATTTGCAGCAAACCAAATTTAATTAAAGAGGGGGAAAATATCCAAAGTTTCAGCTTGGGAAAAAAAAACCCACAAGCAAATAACAACCACCTCAAGGCAAATAATTCTATTTTCTGTAAGGTCCAAGTATTGTGTTTCAGTGTTGTTGGAGGTGAAAAGATGTGGGTTTTTTTCCAGGGAATTCTTTCCTGGGTTAGTTCAGGGAGAGGTCACATCATCTTGGAGCTGGAGAGACTGTTTTTCCGCCATCCCAAAACCTGGCATCCATGGACAGTGCTCTGAAATCAGGTTGCTGGAAGGTGAGATCCCAGCAGGGCAGGTCTGCTGCCACCCTCATGCCCTGTCTGTACCTTTGCATCCTGCTTTGTTTTATTTCACCTTGAAAGAGGGATGAGTGTGACCCATTAAAATGAAGCCAAGGGGACAGTGCCAGTGGGCAGGACAGCCACGTCCCCAAACCCAGGTGCTCACCTGGGTGTTGTTTAATTTATTAGGGACACAGCCTCCATTCCTGCCTGTTCGCTTCTTTTTCCAGGTCACCAGTGAGCAGCACAGCCAGTTCTCCTTCAGAGCTTGTGGGTCACTCCCTGCATTGTCAGAATTCACCCTCAGTTCCTGCTTCCTGCTCCTGTGTTGCCCTTGAGAGCTCCTCTCTCCAGAGGCACGGAGATTTCTCAGGCTGGGGCATGACCCTCTGCCTCTCTAAAGTGCTGGAGAGAATTTCCTTAAAAAACAAAATGGGAAAAGCAGGGTTCATTGGAGGCAAATGAGCTGAAACTTTCTTTCAAATACAGCAGGCAAAAGCCCTGGACAACCTGTCCAAGTGCAGTGTGGTAGAGAGACCCTCTCACTCCAGCCCTTCCATGGGTGACTGAAGCCCAAATGTTGGTTATGAGCATTCCCAAAGGCTGGATAGATCCCAATCTAGCTCAGGATAATGTATCTCATAAAAAGAAAGCTTTCATGGGAGATGCTGTATAAGGAGCAGAGGGTCTCAAGCATCTGGGGCACTTAAAGGATTCATCAGCAGGTTCCCTGGGACACATGGTCCATTGCCCCTCTGCCAGCTGCAGTTTCTCATCCTGGATTTGGACGGGCCCAGGGTCACATTGCTCTACACAGAGCAGTGAGCTGGGCTTTGTGGGACCTCTGTGCCCTGTGGGTTGACGTGAAGACAGACCAGAGTGGGCAGTGACCATGTCACCTACACATGTGCACAGCTCGAGGAGTACACTGCCAAAATCAGGACTCAGCACCATGGTGGTGACAGCTGGAGTCAGTTCTACCAAACCACCAGGATCCCATCCTGTATCCAATGTGATCAGTGGCATCTCCCCTTGCATGTGCACTTTTGGACTTGAAGTCACCATGGTATATTTTGCAGATGGATGTGACTCTTCCCAACCCTGAATACTACCTTGATGAGACCCTGGCAGGGGCTTCCAAACTTTCCCAATGGTCTGTTGATGCTTGAGGAGATAGAAGAAGACTCCCACAGCCAAGGTCACGTTCCTCCAGCCACTCACAGTGCACTGTATCAGCTACCTCCAGTATCACAGAGCTCCCCATTTCATTTCCCCCACTCCTATGTGCAATGCCGCACCAGCATCAGTCCAGCACATCCCTCTCCTCTCCAATCACCATCCCTGGAGAGATTTAAAAACCGTGTAGGTGAGGCACCTGGGGACATGGGTTAGTGGTGGGCTTCGCAGTGTTGTGGGAACGGTTGGACTCGATGATCTTGGAGATCTTGTCCAACCTTAATGATCCTGTGATTCTGTAACACAGGCACTGGATGTGAACGCAGCGTCTGGACGTTGAGCAGCATCTCCCTCTGGTGGTAAAGGAACAAATAGTTTTGGGGAGAAACGTCCTGAAGAGTGACTTCTGTCTGACAGCACTGGGGAAAATCTGGATGTGCGCCAGGTCATAGAGACATCTTCAGTTCCATCCCCCAAAAGATGAGAAGGGTGGGAAGGAGTATCTGGAGCTGTGACTTGTTGCTGGAGTCCTCCTGCTCCAAAGATGGCTTTAGACTTCACTAAAGGGTAGGTTTAGAGAGGATATTAGGAAGAAATTCTTGGCTGTGAGGGTGGTGAGGCACTGGCACACGCTGCTCACAGAAGCTGTGAGTGCCCCATCCCTGGAAGTGTTCAAGGCCAGGCTGGATGGGGCTTGAGCAACCTGGTCTAATGGAAGGTGTCCCTGCCCATAGCAGGGGCTTGGAACAAGATGATCTTTAAGGTCTCGTCTCTTCCAAACCATTCCATGTTCTGTGATTAAATACAGGTTATTTCTATAGGTAGAGACCTGTGGCTCAGTGCTGGGATTATACCCAGCACAGAGGACTTGGACCCTAGGTGCAACAGAGCTCTCATGCAGGCTAGAAGCATTTAAGGACAGATAATCCATATTATCCCACCTGATAATATCACATTGCTCCCAAGAAGAAGGTGAAGGGGAACACAGCAGAATCTCACCAGTGATCATCTACCATCAATAGGACGCAAAACCATGGGAAGATGGCCCCCACACCTACACGCCCATCCCTACACCAGCTATCATGCCCACTCCAGTGCTGTCCTGAGATTTCTTTCTCTCTTGGTTATTCCTTGACCCATCTAGGATTTCCACAACCACTTCCCCCAGGGTCAGAGGTATCAGCTCATGGTGCACCTCTGCATCATGGATGTGGTCTTAGAAATCAGTTCTCAGCTATACTGACTTCTGTACTCAAAAATATTCTCTATTTCTCAATGCTGACTGTATTTTCTTTCCTAACTTCTCCACGGGATAGTTTCACACCAATATAACCTTTTCCTAATATTCAGCTTAAACCTCCCCTGATGTAGCTTTATGCCATTCCCTTGAGTCCTATCACTGGTCACCAAAGAGAAGAGTGGTGCCTGCCTTCTGCTTCCCTTCCTGAGGATAGGGCACAACCCCTTTCATGGCAACCTCCAACATAAAGTAAAGGCTCTGGATCAGGAAGAAAATGATCCTGATGAAAAAGAGAAAGGACTTTTTGTCCTAGACTTGATCCTGGTTTGGGGATGGGATGAGCAGGCATCACTGCCTGGTTCAGCATCACTCACCCTGCTCTGGGTCAGAGGGAGCTGCTACCAGCCATCCCCCAGTGAACCTGGACTCCCACGCCAATGAGAGGGGACGGAATAGGGAGGACATAACCAATTTTTCCTCCTGCCATTCACTCTCTGGCACACCAATTTGGCCAGTAAAGGTCTGCATCCCCATCTCAAACAGCTTCCAACATCCCAGTTTACCACCTCTGCTCCTGAGCTGCTACTTGCCCTCAGAAACCAAACTGCCCCAACCCACTGCCATCGGCATGTCACATCGGTGTGCCCAGGTCCCTTCTTCATCCTCTTGCTGGAAATCCCAACAGGAAACTCATCATCCTGCAGCTGCAGGAGCAGAGTTGGAAGAGAGACCCTTCCACACTTATGTGCACCCCCAACATGAGACACAAACACAGCAAAGGTTGGTTTTTATTTTTTTAAGCATTATTATATATTATCAAAGGTAGAAACCCAAACTAGATAAAAATTCCTGCAATGCCTTGGCAGCACTGCTGCCTTTTGTGTGATGCATATAGGGAGGAAGAGTCTGTAAAAGCTGCAACTGCTTCCTCCCTCCAGAGTACAGCCACAGCACTGGGAGCTGAGGTCCATATGGAGGCAGAGAGCCTTCAATACATTGGAATGTGGCTTCACTCCATAACCAGCACCAACTGGGTTTTCAGTGCCCAGAAGAAACATCTGGCTGGGTCAACCCTGAGTAGTGAATGCATCTATTAATACTTCATCACACGCCTGTATTCTTTCTGCTGCCTTTCCTGCCCTGTGGTACCACTGGAGTGCTGCCCACAGCGGGAAAGCAGCTGGAGGACACAGCCAGATGTGCATCAATTGGCAACCATGAGCTTGCTGGTGAACCCAGCTGACCACACCTCAATTAACACGCCAGGGCATGTCCTGGGCACAAATCCATGCCCAACCAGCATGGTGGGAATCATAGGCTGTTTCTGAGACCACGGTACTGAGGCTTTCAGTTCCTGACATTAAAAAAATAAACCCTGTCTGCAATGGGGATTTTCTAGTGGCAGTAGGACTGGTTCCAGATTTGGCTTGAGGCTAAATTAAGAAGGGAGCATCCAGGCAGATGTGGATTATAACGTGGTAACTTAGTGTAGTGGAAGGTGTCCCAGCCCATGGCAGGAGGTTGGGACTGGATGAACTTTAAGGTCCCTTCCAACCCAAACCATTCTGTGATTCTGTGATCTGCAGCTGGGTGGAAAGAGGCAAGGAGGAGGCTGGGCAGAAAAGGGCACTTGAGGAAATAGACAGTGGGCAAGTAGCAGGACATGGCTTTTGGCTATAAATCAGAATCCTGAGCTTGTCTTCTGCAGTGTGAAGAGTTATCCTATGCAACTCACAAAAATGGGCGTTTTAAAGGTCCCAAGATGAACCCAGTGGGGGAGAAATAAATCAAGCACTGCTGAGCCTTACTTGAGGGCTTACTTTGCCCAGAAGAAAGGCTATCCAAGACTAAAACTCATAATTTTTCAGTTTTAGGCACTTATTTGTCCTGAGAAGACTCCTGCTTTGGCCAGCATTGCAGTCCTGGGAGACAACAGCCAAATCTCCACTCTGGAACAGGCCAGCAGCTTGTACAGGCACTGGTTAAAGGACACTTCATGACATGGTCACAAATACACCAAAGGCAGCACACTCTGGCTGCCTGGCAGGACTGTGACATAAATACATTCCATAAATACCTAAACCTGGACTTTCAGGGCTTATTAAGACCTTTGAAGTTCTCCAGGTAGAAGATGCACCAGGAGGGAAGGTGATGTCCTGGTGATGGAGGGGCAGGGGCACTGTGGGGGCAGTCTTCACCCTACCACCTCCTGCTGTGCCCTACTGATGAGACAGTCACCCCAATACTGACCCAAGGTGACAGTGCAGCCATTTACAGTTTACCCTGGCAACACAGATAGGTCCTTCCCCTCTCCCAGCTTCCCCAGTCCTCACTGTGGGCATCTAGGGTCAGCCTTGGGGGTGGAGGTGAAGCATGGTGACCTCAGCTTGCTCCTCATGACAGGCCCCTGCATGCCACAAGGGTGGGTGTCCCAAATGTGATGCCACCCCATGAGGGCACTGTCTGTTCCTGTGAGCTCTGAGCCCTCTTTGAGGGGTCCTGCCACCCCACAGCTGCCTGTGTTGCCGAGGGAAGAGCTTCTCTGCAGATGCCTGTAGGCACAAGCGCCCAGGATCGGGCTGATACTTGCCATCCCGAGGGATTCTCCTCCTCCTCCTTCTCCCAGGCAGCCTGGAGAAGGCAGAGCTTTGCTATCCCTTTGCACCAGGGCCATGCATGTCACTGTTTCTGTCCCTGTCCCAGGTGAGGTGAGGCCTCCTGTGCTCACGCTGAAATATACAGAGGAGCCTTCAGCTGAATCCGGGGAGAAGCTGTTGGGATGGGATACAGTTGGGGGAAAAACAGGCTCGTGCCCTGCTTCATCCTCCTGTGCCATTCCCGCAGAGCTGGTGCTGGGTTTGATGCCTCCTCCATTCCTCAGTGGCAAACCAGATTCAACCCCCTGAGGACAGATTTCCCTCATGGGGAGGGAAAGGTTTGCCCCAGGCTCAACATCAGCAGGTTTTCCCATTATCCATCCTCCAGGATAAACCTCTCCCACACCACCATCTCCAAAAGCTGCACTGATGACAGACAGATCTCCTGTCTTCAAGGCCAGCTTTACCAGCAGCCAGTGGTGATGGTTTGTCCAGCTGTCCTCCAAACACCCTTTGGATTGCAGGAGTGATGAGCTGTTCCCATTTTTGGGATCTGTCTTGGTCCCTTCCTCTCCCAAGGACTCTTTATCTCCTGAAATTCCTGAATTCTGGTCAGACTGGGAGCTTTCTCCGGAGATATCATCATCATCGGCTGCAGCACTGCAGGTTGTCTCCAGGAATCCCTGCCAGATCTCTGTGGACTTGGGATGGAGCAGGCTGTAATAAACCACCAGAGCTGTGGCACCTGGAAAAGAGCAGAAAGGTATCAAGGGATGAGTCCCAGTGGTGTTTGGGTGAGGTGTGGAGGAGAGGCCAAACCTTGCTCCACCTCCTTTGCAGAGACGCCGCTGGGCATCAGGTTCCTTTCTACTTCTATCCTAAACTCACCCAAGGCCAGAGAAATTGCTCCTTTTCTAGCTCTGTTCTTGAACATGGCTAATCTGACTGTGGTTGGTGTGGGGAGATGCACAAAGCCCAGCACATGTGGGTTTTATAGCTTCCTTCTGTCCCCATCCCACTGGGAAAATGTGAGCCTGGTTGGCACAAAGATGCTCTGAGGGCTGGAGCAGCTCTGCTCTGGAGACAGGCTGAGAGAGTTGGGTGTATTCAGCCTGAAGAAGAGAAGGCTCCAAGGAAATATTAGAGCCACTTCCAGTGCCTAAAGGGGCTCCAAGATTGCTGAAGGACTTTGGAGCCTGGAGGGACAGGACAAGGGGGAATGGCTGTAAACTGAAAGCTGGAAGAAATAAAGCAAATAGTCTGATGTAACTAACATAACAAAAAATGCTCACTTAATCCAAACATGCAATCCAGGCTGTAAAACCCATGGATCTTACCTATTACAGATGCTGACATGATAGCCCCAGTCACACACAGGCTGTTCCTCAGCTCTGCCTGCAGGAACCGAGTGGCAAGTAGCAGCAGGAGTGTGTTCTCCATCAGCATTATCTGCAGAGCAGAGGGAAGAGAGTTGCCACTTTTATCCTTCTGGTGGCTTTCAGTATGCTTTCAATGACAGAAAACACTTGGTTTCTAGATTTTCATAGATACATAGAATCACAGAATGGGTTGGGTTGGAAGAGACTTTAAATCTTATCTCGTTCCAACCCCCTGCCATGGGCAACGACACCTTCCGCTAGACCAGGTTGCTCAAAGCTCCATCCAACCTGGCCCTGAACACTTTTCCTGTTTTATTTTGCACCTAACTTGTCACTTAAAAGTTGCTGAATTTCTGCAAGGTCTCCCCTTTTTGTACCATGAAAAATAACTCCGACATTGTATAGCTGCCCCTAAGGAAGCAAAGCCAGTGAGGAAGGTGCATTCACCTAGGTGTCCATGTGGCTTTGTCTGGACACAGTAAACACTGGATTTTTATCAAGTGGTTATGTGAGACAGGAGAATGGAGAGTCTGAAGCTATTGCTTCTCCCCAGCAGCTGCATTCATATGGAATACCACATGTCCTGAGTACTTACTGCATAAAATACAGCCACTCTGGTCTTGGAGGGACCAGGACGGACATTGATATAGCAGAAGATGTACACAGCTCCCACCAGGCAGTTGAACAGCCTCCAGCGGCATGGCTGCACCACAATGTCCGTCTGCTGAGCCACTAGCCAGAAGGACATGAGCAACCAGTGGACACCTGTAAGGGAAAGGGCAAAGCCATTCCTTGGGGAAGCAGAAAACAGCTCCAGCACCAGGAGTATCTCAGGGCTGACTGCAGGGTGGGATGTGGGGAAGAGGATCTCAGGTCTTACCTGCCACAGCGAAAACCCAAAAGGAATAGAACCTGGCAAAGAGCACCAGGGCCACAACCCTGGTCCCCAGCATCCCTGTCCTCCAGAGCAACAGACAGAGGATGGACGTGGCTGGTGGGCTGAGGTGACCAGGCTTCAGCAGGCAGGTGAAGTGACTGTAGGAGACCAAAGCCCAGGCGAGGGAGAGCAGGGACAGCCCTGCACTGACACCTGCATGGGGACAGGGGCAGTCAGGACTCTGAAGGATGCCCAACTGCACTCACTGTAGGGCCATATCTCAGTGCTAAAGTGCTGTTGGTAGTAACAACAATACAAGTCAGACACCCCACAGTCCTACCAATTCAATCATAGAATCATGGCATCACAGAATGGTTTGGGTTGGAAGGGTCTTTAAAGACCAACCTCCTGTAATGAGCAGGGACATCTTCACTTAGATAAGGTTGCTCAGAGCCCTGTCCAAGCTGGCCTTGAATGCTTCCAGGAATGGAAGTTGAGTATTTCAACCACTTCCTGCTAAATCTGGTCTCCTTTGCATGCTCAGCATCTGCCTATGGAAATCCTGACCACTCCCTCCCATGGGCAAATCTCTGCAGCTTCGGGACAGGTCCATCCTGGGCACTATGAGTGGACCAGAGGCAGACACCGACTGAATGTGACCTTGTGTACACCCCAATGTCCCCCTTTGCACACCTGAAAGCTCACCTTTTCTGCAAAGCAGACCCAAACCCTTAAATGCTCAGCCTTGCAGTATGATTAGGGCTCGATCATCAACAAGAACATGTGTTGAGTTCAACCCAGCCAAGGCACTGTCTTGCCATGGATATTGCCTGTACAGGGGACTGACTGTACCAGGAGAACCATGGGTGGCTCAGACTCCTCTAGGTTCAGCCACAACAGATATTTCAGCCACATTTGTCCCTGCTGCTTTGCATTGAGCCTTTCCAGTCCCTTTACAGCATCCTCCTTCATCCAGAGCCTGCCCTGTGCCCTGCCAGGTGGGCACATGCATCCCTCACCCGAATGCAACATCCCTCTACAGCTTGAAGCATCCTCCTAGAAACTCCTGGCTCACCAGGGATGAAGCCTGCTGGGTTGATGGCCACGACAATGTATGCCTGCAGCAGGAGGTGAGGCAGGGTCTGCAGCAGAGCTTCCAGGAGCCTCAGGACACACACATCCCCAAGTTGGATCAGCACCTCCCCAGCATGGGCACTGCAGCCAGGCTCTGCCATCATCCGCAAAACATCCCAGTACCTGCAAGAGTCACCATGATGGAATGTCCCCCCTGTTTTGGCAAGTTTGGAACTGCACCCAGATTGGGGGGGTTGGGTGGATCACAGGGAGCATCTCTCACCGCTTCCAGAGGCCCAGCTGCAGGAGATGGAGCACCAGGAGAGAACACCTGGGTGGATGTCCATCTGTCCTGAACCAGAGGATGCTGAGGAGCTGAGCGGCGTAGCCGGGCACCACACAGGCAATGGTCAGTCCAAACCAGCCAAGCTGCCCACAGACGAGGTAGTGGATGATGGTGCAGAGATCTGCAGAAGGGCAGAGAAGCAGCACTGAGGGATGCCACAGCCACACACACACACAACTGAGAGATGCCACCCATAATCATAGGATACTGGAATGGTTTGGGTTGGAAGTGACCTTAAAAATCATCTTGTCCCATGCCCCTGCCATGACCAGGGACACCTTCCACTAGACCAGGTTACTCTAAGCACATTCCAACCTGTCATTGAACAAT
>NW_008649782.1:10443-10937 GCF_000695815.1 Acanthisitta chloris
TAATAAAGAAATTCTTAATACCTAATCTAACCCTGCTCTCTTTCAGTTTAAAGCCATTCCCACCACAACTCCATCTCCCAGCTGTGCTGCAGGGGCGTGTTGAGCAACCCTTGTCCCAGTCTTATCTCCAGCTGGCTGGCTCCTGGTGGCTTGTCAGTTGTGGCACAGCTGTCACCACCGAGGGGCTTGGCCCCAAGAAGGGCTCTGATAAAAAAACTCAGGCTCCAAAATGAATAAATAAACACATACTAATAAAACGTTTGAGGAAAATATCAACTTTTCATCCTAAAAATCCCAGAGAATGGCTGGGCAGAACGGGCCATTTCCATTTCACGGGGATGCAGGGGCGTTAGCAGGGGTGACCCTGGATCCTGGGGATGGACATAAGAGAGGCCACTGCCAGTTTTCCAAGCGCCGCCGCCTAACTCCTCGGGGGCACATCCCCGCGCAGCATTCCCATATCCCCGCGCAGCATTCCACATCCCCGCGCAGCA
>NW_008649782.1:11374-17171 GCF_000695815.1 Acanthisitta chloris
CCGCCCCTAGCCAGCCCCACCGGGCACCTCCTCCAGTGCCCCCCGCGCCGGGCGGGGTGATGTAGCGGTGCTTGCATCACTCGGGGGCTTGCGGACACATAGACCAGAGGGGATTGCACCAGCCCGAGACCCTTGAGACTACTGCACGTTTGCATGAGCCCATCCCGGCATCCCCCAGCTTGTGCACTGGCACAAGCCCACCCCGATGTCCCGAAGTTGTTGTGCGCTGGCACAAGCCCAACCTGATGTCCCCTGTGCGATTCCCGCGATGTCCCAGTGCCCCGGGGATGAGCAGTAGGTGGCAGCCGGGACATGGTGTGTACGGAGCCATGTATTAATCGGTTGTTTCCCCGCCCCCACCCGAGAGACAAAACCTTTGTGAAACGAGCTCCCAACCGTCAGAGACTGCAGGAGCACTTGTGTGTGCAGAAACGTCACCCATCTGCTTTTTAACCCAATTTCCAGCATTGCAGGCTCCATCCCTTATGCTTTTTAGAAAATAAATCATCAGCAAGTCACTACAGCAAAGGCCACGAAGGAAGTTTTAAAACTTCAGCCAAAATATCATTTAAGATTTTGTTGTTGCTTTTGCAAAATCCTGCAGGAAGTTCCCAAAGCTTTGTACCTCCCCTGAGGTGTTGGATGTTCACGTGTTAGAGGGCTTTCATACAATTACTGTTTTTAGAAATTTCAGCAAATTTTTTGCAACTCTGGGAACAAAGCCCAGGCTCTGCTGCTTAATGGGAGCCACCAAACCACTCAGAGATGTCCTTGGCTGGTTGTTCCTCCTTGCAGGAGCATCCCTGGGATCTCTGTCAGTCTCCAGCACTGCTTTTTACCAAGAACTTGATATCTTTGCAGCCTCAACTCCCGTGTTTGGAGTTGGGAGTCAGTGGGTTAAAACTGTCACAGATAGAAGGGACAGTCCACTATTCCTCCTGTCCCACTACCGTGTGTATATTCATGTTTCATTAATTAACAATGTTGAGCTGTTTGGCTCAGCTTCAGCGAAGCGTTTTAATAAAGTCAGGGGTGTAATTAGGGCTCTGGAGCCAAGTGAAGCTCAGCCTTGGTTGTCTCAGCCTTGTAGCAAATACCATGACTACCAAATGGCCCGTTCCTAAATAATCCAACTTTTTGCATGCAAAGCTCAACTCAGCCTCTAATGGGCACCAAGGCCTCTCCCAAAACTGAGAGTGGGACCAGCAATGAGGAGAAAGACTTGGGGGTGACAGTGGACGAGAAAATCACAATGAGCCAGCAGTGTGTGCTAGCAGCCCAGAAAGCCAATTGAATCCTGGGCTGCATCAAAAGGATTATGGCCAGCAGATTGAGAGAGGTAATTTTCCCCCTCTACTCTGCTCTCATGAGACTCCACCTGGAATACTGCGTGCAGTCCTGGTGTCCTCAACATAAGAAGGATATGGAACTGTTGGAGCAAGTCCAGAGGAGGCCATGAAGTTGGTAAGAGGACTGGAGCATCTCCCCTATGAAGACAGGCTGAAGAAGTTGGGGCTGTTCAGCCTGGAGAAGAGAAGACTGTGTGAAGACCTCAGAGCAACTTTTCAATATCTGAAGGGCCTATAACGGAGCCAGAGATGGACTCTTTATTAGGAACTGCAGTGATAAGATGAGGGGTAATGGGTTCAAACTGAAGGAAGGGAAGTTTAGATTAGATATTAGAAGGAAGTTTTTTAGTATCAGGGTGGTGAGACACTGGAACAGGTTGCCCCAGGAAGAGGCGACTGGCCCAAGCCTGGCAGTGTTCAAAGCCAGGCTGGATGAGGCCTTGAGCAACCTGATCTAGTGGGGAGGTGTCCCTGCCCATGGCAGGAGGTTGGGGACTAGATGATCTGTAAGGTCCATTCCAACCTCCAAAATTCTATGATTCTATGTTGAAGAACCATCTTTGCTTGCAAACCTGGTAGTGAGGAAGCAACAAGGGTCAGTGCAGGTGCAATGTGGTGTGATCCTTCTTGTCACCCACAGAAGAGGTGAGAACTTCATTGTCTAATCCCCCCTGCCCTCCATCATGATGATCAGCATTCCCAAGAAGAAGTCACTCTGAGGTATCTCAGTTGTCTTTTCTCAGTTCCTTCTCTTGCCCAAAGGCTGTGTTCCAAGTCAGGAATAAATTCCCATGCCACACGAGGTGCGTCATTACCACCCTGGAACAATGCCAAGCAGAGAAGGAGAAAGCCAAAAGGCCTTCCAGAAGATATTCCCAGTGCTAGCCAGCCTCCCCAGCTTCACTGCCAGCTCTCAGTTGTTCTGGCTGCCTCCCAGCCACTAGTTTGGCTACACTTTTCTCTGCTGGATTTCAGTGCCTAGGAGCCCCTTTTGCTTAAAAAACCCTTGAGTCTCCAACAAAGGTACATCTTACAGAAGAGAAGGCTCCAGGGAGACCTTAGAGTCCTTTCCAGTGCCTAAAGGGGCACCAAGAGAGCCAAAGACGGACTTTGGACAAGGCCCTGGAGTAACAGGACAAGGGGGAATGGCTTCTCACTGACAGAGGGCAGGGTTAGGTGGAATATAAGAATAAGGAATAAGAAATTCTTCCCTGCAAGGGTGCTGAGGCACTGGCACAAGTTGCCCAGAGAATCTCTGGCTGCCGCATCCCTGAGAGTGTTCCAGGCCAGGCTGGATGAGGTTTGGAGCAACCTGGTCTAGTGGTAGGTGTCCCTGCCCAGGGCAGGGGTTGGAACAAGAATACCTTTAAGGTCCCTTCCAACCCAAACTGTTATGTGATCCTATGATAGTAACACAAAGCACTTTAAGCAGCTTCTGAGATGTAGGGCCTAGATCCTGTAGATCTTCTCTGCAGCCACTTCTCATTGGAAGGCATCTCCAAAACCTGGGAAAGGCTTTCTAGGTCATCTCCTACCTGAGCCCAAGTCAAGAGGAGGTTTGATTAAAACTACACAGAGCTCAAATCTGTTCAGCCCCAGTATATGGATTAAAAAATCTTAGCAGACATCTCTGCTGTTTTGGGTGTATCAGCTTCTCTACATCAATCAGTGATTTATAATCATCATGCTCTTCCAGCTGGAATCGATTTGAACCATTTTAGTTCAGGAATAAGAAATAATCATAGATATTGGGTGGCATGACAGAAAGTTGCAGTGACTGCTACAGGGCTGGTTTTCAGAAATAGTAAATGAGTATCCCCAGTGGTTGTATAATCATTGCAATTGGGAAATCAGGTGCTTTACAGAGCATGCAAGAATTGCTGCTTATGTTGTGCTAATGTAGAAACTGGGGTGCAGAATGGGGAGCTATAACCATAGACATTGCTTCCTGGGCACTCACAAAGCCAGGGGGAGGAGAAAGATCCTGGGAGTTGTGCTCTGACATCCTAGATTGCTTAGCCCCTTTGAAAACAAATGCAGGTTCATTAACAAAATTGCATTCTTGATTGTGAGCAACAACTGGGGACAATTGATCCTTTGGTGCAGAGTATGATTGCTGTCCACCACATCTGTGATTCTAACCCAGAAATCTGATTAGCCATGTCATGGCCACATGGGTTGGACGTGAAAAAAATCTCTTCTACACAGAACTCAGGTAGAATCACCCCATGGGTAGTTCCATTCAAGCTGTTTATGGGGACTGGTCCTGCCCCATACACACCCAAGCCCTACTTGAACAATTCTGTGTGTTCACCCTGAGCACAGGCTGAGGTCACAACTGATCCATAGTCATCATAGAATGATAGAGTTGTTTGGGTTGAAAGGGACCTTGAAGATGGTCTTGTTCCAATCCCCTGCCACGGGCAGGGACACTTTCCACTAGACCAGATTGCTCCAAACCCCATTCAACCTGGCCTTGAACACTTCCAGGGATGGGGAAGCTTCTCTGGGCAACGTGACGTGTGCCATCACTACCCTCATAGGGAAGAATTTCTTCCCAATATCCCTTCTAACCCTGCTCTCTGGAATTCCCCCTTGTCCTGTCCCTCCAGGCCCTTGTCCAAAGTCCCTCTTTGGCTATCTTTGAGCCCCTTCAGGCACTGGAATGGGCTCTAATCTCTCCCTGGAGCCTTCTCTTCTCTGGGCTGAACACCCTCAGTTCTCTCAGCCTCTACCCTCATAGGGAAGAATTTCTTCCCAATATCCCTTCTAACCCTGCTCTCTGGAATTCCCCCTTGTCCTGTCCCTCCAGGCCCTTGTCCAAAGTCCCTCTTTGGCTATCTTTGAGCCCCTTCAGGCACTGGAATGGGCTCTAATCTCTCCCTGGAGCCTTCTCTTCTCTGGGCTGAACACCCTCAGTTCTCTCAGCCTGTCTCCAGAGCTGATGTGCTCCAGCCCTTTGATGATTTTTGTGGCCTCTGGACTTGCTCCAGCAGCTCCATCTCCTACATATGGTGTGGCCCCAGAGTTGGATGCAGTGCTCCAGGTGGGCTGCCTACAGGTGATATCACATGGATGCAGCTGGCCTGGACATGGTGAACCATGTTTCAGCCCATGTTTTGCTGCACACCTGTCTGCAAATACTTCATAGCACCTTAAAGAAGGGTTTCAGCAGGTCGCATCTTTTTCAGATCATTCCCTTTCTTGATGTGTCAGAGCAGAACAGTTGTGAGGATTGACTGTGGCTGCTGTCAGGAGATGCAGAGATCAGACTTTTATTAGTGTAAAATGGTCTTAGAAAAAACAGACCTGGGACCTACAAGCATATTTGCCTTCCTGGTTTAGGTGCAAAGAAGCTGATTCCAAAGTTGCTTGTGAGGGCTGCTCTGTAAAAGCAATCACAGTACCATTAGGTTTAGCCACATTGTGGGACAAAATACATTCAACATGTGAGTATTTAATCTCAAGAAAAAAGCAAAAATGAAAGAAAAGCACCAAAAGGAGCAGCCCAGAGAAACATGAAGCCTGCAGGCAGCCTGAAAGCTGTCAAAAAGGCTGTGCTGGAAACCTCGTGAAATACTTGCCCTGACTGTGAAAGAAAACAAAGAGATCTAAGAAAAATCCCTGCAGGGCATGAAGAGTGAGTCAAGGGAGGCTCTCGAAGGGATGAGCTCAGTGGTGCACAAACAGCTGTCGGAGGAGAATGGCAACTCCCATGGAACGTGGCAGGTCAAATTCAAATAGGAAAGAGGGATAAAAGCAAAGTGAAGATCCCTTGCAGCAGACACCTGATTTTATAGAAACGACTGTAAATGGACTAAATGCAGGAAGACACTGAGGGAGTCCTCGGTGAGAAAGGAGTAGGGCAGTTAGGGTGGTGTGCTATAGCCCAGTGCACTCTTCTGTCCATGGCAAGAGAGTAAAGACTCTAATGAAACTAAAATTGCTGAGCATGGGCTGTAATAATGTCCATAAATGGATGTGGCTTAAAATATCTTACACATGCTTCAGCCTGCTAGTATTGAAAATGTTTTGGTGCAAAAGTTAAAAAACACAAACAAACCACCTTTTTCTTTTTTCTTTTTTCTTTTTTTATTCATAACTATTAGATATCTGATTTACTCTTTCACTTTCCTCCCTATCATTCCTTGCTGCAGATCTTCTCCCTGTTCTCAATCAAAATAGACCTGTCCAAATTTTCCCTTCCCACAGCAGAAATGAGGTAATATTAATGACAGCTCATAACTCTCCCTCTTTCTGAATTTCCAAAGAAAAACTAATTTCCCATTTGACTTAGTTTTCTGGGTGTTTTATTAACCTAATTCCAGCTGATGATTATTTTTCTTTTATGGTGATATATTGTTCATGTTTATAAGGAAATAGGAAACCTTTGAAAACAGATGGAGGCAGCACTTCTCCACTAGTGAGCTGTGGGCATTTAAGGAGAA
>NW_008649782.1:17207-26322 GCF_000695815.1 Acanthisitta chloris
CTAATTCACTAGTAACACTCAGATACACGTGACTATCACTATCAAAACCTGAAGCACATTGCAGCAGAAGGAAAAAATAATACCTAGAGCTGAAAAACATTCTGTGTTCCTCAAATACTGGTTGACATTATATTGAAGTCTGTTTCCCCCCCCCCTCCCAGCTTCAGGTTTATGATTTTCTTCCATGCCACGGGAATGTGAATTTGAAAAATTCCTGTTCTGTGGTCATCCAAGTGGATGTCTTCTGGGTATATCCCACCAGACCTTACTATGTGCCATTTCCCTGAGGGATCCCATCACACAGCATCAGCTTCCAACTGAGCTGTGCAGAATGACCACCTCAGGAACAGGACGACCTGTATCAGGTTATATCATGATGAAGAGCAGATGCTGGCAAGCCTCAGCTGGCAAGAAGACAATATATGGCCCAGCAACATTGAGTGAGCTGCTGTGGCCAAAGGGAGGTGGCCCAAGGTGGTTTGTGCAGCTCAACACATTTCCCAAGGCGATGCTGCAACATTTTGAAAGCAATACCTCAGTTCCTCATAGGAGGATGGCAACAAGGAGGGTCCATTGGGTGTCCCTAAAGCTCTCCAAAGTTGCAGGGACTACCTGATTGGCCACTAGAAGGCTGTGGAGATCAAACATTCTTCACCACAATCCAGAACCAGCATAAAACCAAGCTCTGCTCCTTCACCTTCAGGCATCTGTGTGGTTGACAGTGATCCAAGGACTGTTTCAACGTAGAGCCTTCTCCTACCTGGTAACAACCAAAATCTTCTCATTATTCGGCCTCTCTAAAAGAGTTCTGTCCTTCTTAAATGGGCTGGAGACTTCATATCTGTCATGTTTAGCTGCATTTTGCTGTTATAACCCTAACTGTGCAGTGACTCCAGTCCGACACTAGTCAATTCTAGAGGTTTCAAATATTGATAAGGGAGAAGAGGTTTTGTTGTCTGCAGGAAATGCAAACACTCAAAAATTGATCCTGGAAATAATGTAATTCTTGAGGTGAACAAAAAGCAACAGCCTCCAAGCAAGAATAAGGAGAAACTGGCTTTTGATTGAATTGTGAAGAAACTTTTCCTGCTCCTTTTTAATTAGAAAAACCAGAGAACACCCATTGGGTTGCTTTGCATAAATGTAGCAAAAATTGTCTTATTTTTCTTTCCTAATTAACAGTTTTAACTTCTGTAAGGCAAATCAAATTTATTGCAATGTATTGTGAAGTATCAAGCAAGCTGGGATAAATATCTGGTTATTTAATACATTAATTAAAAGGTTCTTACAGGGAAACCTTAGGGCAATAGACATTATCATAATAAAAATGTGTAATGCCTCTTACAGATAACTTCTAGGTCTTGAAGAATATTTCTGTATGTCACTTCTCAGTCCATGATGATTGTGGAGGGACAACCCTCTCACTAATATCTTGATATACTTTCTCTGTATTGACAGGAGTCCCCAGGCACCCTCTGCCATGAAAATCCTTCCCATTCTCTTTGTTCTCCTCTTGGTGGCATTTCAGGGAGCTGAAGGTAAGGTGTAAATGAAGATGAAGGGCTATAGAGAAGATATTGGTGTCTTACAAAGGCCTACTGTCCCCTTTGGGATGTGGCCAAACTGCTTTCTGCAAAGAATCTTTACACATATCATCAAAACTTGTTGGCAGATTACAGATGATACATGAAATTAGCAGGCCGACACTCCAACCATCACTTCATTGCCTTTGCACTCCTCTGGAAATCCAGTCTGAGTTGAAAGCACGAGAGGCAACCCCAAAATTCAGCACCAGCATTTTCCCAATTAAAGTTTGCAGACTTGTACTTAAAGGACTTTGCCTCTGAGTCACCCTGCAACAAACGGGACAAAACATAATCAAATATTCTTATGCCACACAGAAAGAAAAAACACCAAGGGAATCTGGTCCCATGTTCTCCAAATATTGTTTGCTTCAGGGGTTTGTTCTTGGAGTGAGGAGGCAGAAGATGATGAGTTAAGATTGAAATGCTACTGGTAGCCTCTGCTCAGTGGAGAAGCCTATGTAACCATAAATGGTGGTGTCAAGCTGTGCCTGTCGTGGGAATACAAAGGAGTCTGGAACCCCTGAAAAATTGTATTTTCCAGAAAAAGGGATTGTGTTTTTACACCATCCCTGAAAATGGCACAACTACAGTGCTGGGCACTCTGGCATAAACAAGCACCAGTGGAGGTTTGGAGTTGTTCTCTGTAGGAACAGGGTGGAAAGTGTCCTCTGGGGCAGTAAGGATGGGAAAAAAACTATGTTGAATTGCAGAACATGGAAAAAGTGTCATTTATATCTCTGGAGGGATTTAAAAGACAGTTAGGTATGGCATTTGGAGGCATGGGTTAGCGGTGGCCTTGGCAGTGCTGGGGAAATAGTTGGACTCAATGATTTTAGAGGACTTTTCCAGCCTAAATGGGTTGGAAAACACCTCAAAGATCAAGTCCAACCCTATGCTATATCTCATGTTATTCTTACCTGGGTGTCTGCTTATGACAGTTCTCACAGGCAGGACATTGGGCAAAGCATTCATGTGGTCTGTTTTATGTCCTTAGTTAACAGACAGATACAGAGTGGATGTTTGAGCGGTTTACATTTGGACCTTTCATCTGGGTACATTAAAGCAAGAAATTTATCTGGAAAAAGTGTTTCTGTGAGCTCAGACTGCTCACAATCTCTGCAATGTCCCACAGACAGATAGTCTGGAACCAGAATTGGGTTTTTTCACCCTTCCCAGCACTTTATCTCTGCCTGGGATTTTCTGGGTACTGATCTGTGTGCATGTTCCACTTCATGCACCTGCTGGTGCATTTAACACACCAGGGATGTGCTGGATCCACTGAATATAAGTAATATCCATTATCTGTTTGCTGGAACAAGCTCTCCACTCTCTGGATATGCTGGACTAAGCAATGTGCCATGGATGAGCTGTGAAACTGGAATTAATTGGTTCATGTGCAGTCAGACAGGTGCATCTAGAACATGTCAGCTGGCAGGCTACGTCTCTATTAATCAGCCAAACAGGGCCAGGCAACGTGGTGCCTAATTGGTGATCTGCTCCCTAGGGTTGTTTTTATCCCTGACAGCTACCACTTTCATGGATAAAACCTGTTCTGGAAATAGCACAGGCTGGTGGCCATTCCCAAATGGCAGTTTGATGTGGGTACCAAACCCTAACAGTATCCTATTTTAACAGGGAAAACAGTTTGATCATGTAGATAAAAGCAATGCCAGGCTGCTCAGCCTCAGACTCAGAGGGTAATTACTGGTGTGTTATGTTTTATAGCATGGAAGTCTTGTTGAATTTATCCATGTGTGGGGGCCATCCCTATGGCCTGCTGGACATCAGCACCATGTTTTGAGACATGGGCAAAATTTATAGGGTGGGAAATAGGTCAAATCTATAGAATCGCAGAATGGTTTGGGTTGAAAGGGACTTTAAAGCTCATCTAGTTCCAACACTCTGCCATGGGCAGGGACACCTTCCACTAGCCCAGGTTGCTCAGAACCTCATCCAACCTGGCGTTGAAGACTTCCTGGGAAAGGGGCAGCTACAGCTGCTCTGAGCAACCTGTGCCAGTCCCTCACCACCTTCACAGTAAAGGACTTCCTCCTAAATTCTAATCTAAATCTCTCCTCTTTTAGTTTAAACCCATTTCCTGTTGGCCTGTCATTATCTATTCATATAAAAAGACTCCTCTTTTTTTTACAGAAGTGGGGCCCTCCCAGATGAGCTGTTGCATCTCTCCTTAATTGTGACCTACAAGACTTAGAGGGCTGCTAAGTGTCCGCTTACTGTTCTCCATCAGGTCTCTTATGTCCCTCCCAAAATCCGAATTCCTAAGGGAGTCCTGGGCTTGGAGACACAGTTCTTACACCAGAAGAAGGAATTAGATCATTTGATTGGTTGTTCTGCCCATGCACCTCCTCCTCTGAGGGTTAGTTGCATTAGGACTGTCATGACTTTGTGCACTGGTATGACATACTGTCAGCTCACAGGAATGGAATGAACTACAGAACTCTGCCAGAAACAACCCTCTCCCATGCTTGTTTGTCGGTTTGTTTGTTTTTTAAGGTAGAGGCTTTGCAAGACCCAGTAGACCTTACATGGAGTGTGGATATCGTGGGACTTTCTGCCACCATGGGAAATGCCCTCGTGGCAATGCTTACCTGGGGTCATGTCGTCCTGGGTATAATTGCTGTAGATGGTAAGTTCAGGATTTAACTGGGGCAAAGACAACTTTCCAAATTTTCAGTGAAGTCCTGAGTAGCAGGATTTTTCCCATCATCATAACTCTGAAAACACTGAAATATCCTTTCCCTTGTGTAGGTTGTAGTGTGGCTAATCGCAGAAAATTGCTGGGAATGATCGCTTTTGCCATCATAGGATTCAGGGAATCGTTGCAACATTCATCAAGGATTTGTCATTCTTCTGTCAATAAAAGCAAGATCTGGGGAGGTTGTGTGGCTGCCGTGTGTGGTGTTGTCATTCATTTCTTTAGAAGTCTTATTTCCATACAAAATTTTGAACAAGAATTCTGCAATCAGGATAAGCTTATCAGGAATGTGTAGTTGGCAAAAATATTTTCCCCTCTTGGGCTGCTGATTAAATGAGTGCTGGAATGTTCTTCACCTGTGCCTGGAAGGACTACTCTGCTGTGATCAAAGCCTGTGTCAGTCACTGTTTCCAAAGGGATCACAAAAGTCTTTTCCAGTGTGACGCTTCATAGCACCTCTGCTCTGGAAACTTTGCTTTCCCTCCTGGTCCAGAGGTTTCAGACCTGGGAACAGCATCTTGTTTCATCATAGGAATTAAAGACACACTGAGCAGGTCAAAGCGAGGCAGGTGACCCCAATTTAAAATATGAACCCTGGTTTTACCTTTGATTATTTTGTCTGATAGAAATTTGAAGTAAATATGCAAAATTTCTATCAGCTGAGAAGCAAATCAGGGGATCGGAGTCAGAGCTATGACATTGCTTGAGACAATTAGACAACACATACGAAAGGCCAATATCCCTGTTCCTGCAATCACATTTCTTCTAAGAAGTTCATCCTGTCCTGGCCTAGACCCTAATAGAAAACTTAGAAGGTGCAGGTTGCTTGGTGGTGCAGTTTGCTTGGTGAGCTCCTTGTCTCTGCAACTGCTCCTGCGTGGTCGGGAACATCCTTGTGCAGACCAGGATTTTTTGTTGCCCAGAGAAGCTGTGGCTGCCCCATCTCTGGAATTGTTCAAGGCCGGGTTGGACAGGGCTTGTAGCAGCCTGGGCTAGTGGGAGCTGCCCCTGCCCGTGTAAGGGGGTTGAACTAGATCTTCAAGGTCCCTTGCAATCAAACCACTCCATGATTCTATGAAGGTAAGAGCAGTACTTGTTGGCTTTTTAAAGGAAACAATTAACACAAGTGCCTACATGTAAAGGACTGACTCAAAGCCCTGAGCTCCCTTCACAGAATCATTAGGGTTGTAAGGGCCTCTGGAGATCATCCAGTTCAATGCTGCTGCCAAGGCAGGGTCGCCCAGAGCATGTGACACAGGAACATGTCCAGGTGGGTTTGAAGTGTCTCCAGAGGGGGAGAATCCACAACCTCCCTGGGAAGCTGTTCCAGTGCTCTGCCACCTTCAGTGTAAAGAAGTTCTTCCTCATGTTGATATGGAATTTCTTGTGATTTAGTTTATGGCCATTGGTCCTTGTCCTGTCACTGGGCATCACTGAAAAGACTGGCACCATCCTCTTGACACTCCTTGGAGATACTGGATATGGATTGATGAGATCTCCTGTCAGTCTTCTCTGCTCCAGACTAAACAAGCCCAGCTCCTGCAGTATCTGGGCTTATTCAAAGGAGGTGTTTCTGCAAATGACTCTGTCACCATTGAAACCACAGCCTTGTGAAGGGCAGGAAACCAGGCCAACAGTCGCTTTGCAGGGATTCCCCTGGATGGAAACCTGAGGAAGTTGCCAAGTGGAACCAACCCAGCAATTAACAGTTTATGTCCTAAGAAGTTTTGCACAATCTGCGGAAGGTGAGTGTTGCTTTCACAAACTGGAATGGCATAAGATGTTTTGCTCAAGGACTGAGGATTTTGCAGAGAGGGTTCAACCCTTGTTATTTTAGCTTCAGCTCTGTAGACAGTGTCTGTAGCCAGCATCATGCAGAATACTGTCTCATTGTGCTTTTAGCTCACCACCACAAAAAACTGCCCTTGCCTTTATGGCTGGGGAATGGCTTGAAGAGGCAGCTTAGAGTAAAACACAGGCTGAAATCTCATCCCCTAGGATCCATGCTGCATGTCCCGTCTCTGATTCTTACCCCAATTCCATCTCCCCAGCACTCTGTACATGTTCAAATTCATAGAATCACAGAATCATAAAATGGTTTGGGTTGGAAGAGACCGTAAATCTCGCCTCCTTCCAACTCCCTGCCATGGACAGGGACACCTTCCACTAGCCCAGGTTGCTCCAAACCCTGTCCACCCTGGCCTTGAACACTTACAGGGATGAGTCAGCCGAAACTTCTCTGGGAAACCTGTTCCAAACTCATCTCATAGATATTCATAGGAAGTAGAGATGCTGCTGAAGATGGAATAGATAATGCCAGACAGATTATACCAGAGCTGGTGGAGTGGGACTGTTCATATCACAGCCAGATGCAAGGGTGTGCAGCAGCTAAAGTTCATTTCAGACTGTTGCATCGGTCTGTGGACTCCTTCCAAAGCTTCATTAAGGTGGAAATTAGCTACATCTCTGTGCTGTTGCTCTTTAGCACATGCACTAGCTCAGTTTTGGAGTGATGGAGGAAATAAGAAGATGTCCTGAGTGCTCTCACCACCATGTCAGAGAAGTTGTGATTCCTCCCAGAGACAGATCTGCAAATAGTTTGTACAATTTCCCCCACTGAGGAGACAAATTGAGGCAGGAAAGAGCAAGGAAATCTGATGAGGTGTTGGGATCAAAGGTATATCCATGTATTTCCTAGAGCAGCTGCAGATGTCCTATCCCTGAAAGTGTTCAAGGCCAGACTGGACAGGGCTTGGAGCAATCTGGTCCAGTGGAAGGCGTCCCTGCTCATGGCAGGGGGTTGGAATGAGATGAGCTTTAATGGTCCTTCTAACCCAAAGTATCCTGTGATTCTATGATTCATGTAACCATTCAGGGAATATACTTTATGCATGAGTATGTTTTTAGCATACTTCCATACACATATACATACACTTGATGTATCTGCAACAAGGCTGAAAACATGTATGAAGATGGCACCATCAACACATTGAGAACCAGTAAAGGGTTACATGCAGCAAACTCCACAAAACAAAGCCACAATTAAAGCTTGTCCTTTATGGAGTTGCCAGTTGGACGGAGATGTCATCCCACGTGGCGTCTTCCCAGTTATTTTCAAGCGAAGCATAGAGAGCACACTTCACGTGGGGAGAGGAGTACAGAGCTCCTTTGTGTTGTGAAAGCTGATTACTTGCCAAGGTTTAACGAACAGGGATGCAGTGTGTCCCAAGAGGTGTCCAGCAAACCACAGCACCGGACGCCCCTTACGCAAAGCAGGATGACACAAGACCCTGGACTGGTGGCCTGGGAATCCTTCTCAGAGGTGTCAGAAGAGGAAAATGATGCTTCTTTTTCTCTGATGGGAAAACCAGGAAAAGGAGCTTTTGGACTCGACATTTTGAGGTGCCAGCCATCCCAAAGGACACCATGCCACGTGGAGAGATGAGCTGGCACAAACCAAACTGCTGCTGCTGCTGCTGCTGAAAACTGAGAGGCTGTGGGAGGCTCCTACCCCCAGGCTGTCCAGTGCATCCTCCTATCTGTGGCTGGCCGCATCTCCTCTCCTCAGTTCTGTCCCTGTGCAGGTGCTACACACCCACAGGTAGGGACCCTTCCATTCATCTCTGCCTTCTTTCTCTTCTCCCCAGAGCTGTGACCCCACTGGTGAGTCCCAGCCATGCGGATCCTGTCTGTCCTCTGTGCTCTCCTCCTCCTGATGCTCCGGGGAGTGACAGGTAAGAAATATGCATGGGAGAATGTGGAGGGTTTGTCCTTTGTCAGTATTTTGTAGAAAGGATTTGCCAGCTGAGCTGATGAGTCATGTGTGGGTTCTCCTGGTGGCTGTAGCATCCTCCCTGGGGTCTGTCTCTCCCCATACTTTTAATGAAAGAGTCTTGCTGCAGGTTCTGCAATTGGGATTGGAGCTGGAACCTTGTAACAAAGCTCTTGTGCTCCAGGGATGAGGTTTTGCCACCATCCCCATACCTCCTGGCCCTTGCCTTTCTGAATCAGCAGCACTGAGCATAGCAGCACAGCTGCAGAGGAGAAGGGAGGAAGGCAGATCTTGCTTCCACCTTTGGAGTCCTGCCTTATTCCAGGAGGGAAGCAACAAACATGATGGAGAGTCTCTCCTGGAGCCTCCGGAGGGGTAATAGTGAGTGTCTCCCATCCAAGTGCCATAAACATCACCGTGATTTCTGCTGCAGACACCTGCTCAGCATCTGTGGCAGAATAGGCAGGGCTGGGTTAACATTGACCACACAGGGACCAAGGGCTGTGCTCAGCATCTTGGCATGGCTACGCTGAAAGTCTCTTCTGTGATTCTTTCTGTGCTCTGCAGGGCTGTCCCTGGCTCAAGGATCACGCCAGGAGTGCGAGCGCCGTGGGGGCTTCTGCTCTCACCGCTCCTGCCCTCCTGGGATCGGTCGTGTTGGTCTTTGCTCTGAGCAAGACTTCTGCTGTCGAGTGTAAGTTCAGGGTTACATGAAGGACTCAGTTTGCTGCCTGTTAGGGTTAGAGGTGAGGCTGTTGGAAAAAAAGGAGGGAATATGCAGCCCAAGGGTATGGAGACATCCTGGAGCCCTCACTGCTGCCCTGACTGGGATGGGCACTGACAGACCTTTCCTCCTGCAGGCGATGGTATCCCTGATGAGTTCCTGGGTCCCCAGCACCAATCACTGAGCAACCCTCTGAGACCAGTCTGTACCCTCACTGTGTGGTTGGCACAATGCTGCATGGAGGCATCAAGCATGGCCAGGAACAGCAGCATCCCTGGACAGCCAGACTACAATCCCACAGGAATCCCTTACCCCAA
>NW_008649782.1:26409-30980 GCF_000695815.1 Acanthisitta chloris
TCTCTGTGTGCAGGGAAGAACAAGGAAGATGGAGTGAATTCCTGATAAACATGGACCCACAAACAGCTCCCCCACCATCCACCCTCTCTCCAAGTTGGCTGCAGCCAACACTGGCATCCTCACCCATGGCGGGAGGGGGAACACACATGACACCCACTAGGACCCCAACACCAGCCTTTCTCAGCAATGGCCACCATATCCAGAGTCACAGATAAGGGGTTGCTCTGACCCCCTAATTTCAGTGGGGATCTGCTGTTTGTCCACTGGCTCTCAAGTTGGGCCAGGAGTCACCATGGAGCTATTTCACAGGATACACACTGCTCTGGTGTCTTTGGGTCCATCCTCAGCTGTGGAACCTGTTTGTGTGGGACCAGGGGGTGTAGTGGGGCCTAGGGGTAGCTGGGGGTTGGGAGAAGTCATTCTGCTCTAGTGGGAGTAAGAACTGATGGCTGTGCCATGGGGCTGGCTGCTCAGGAGCTTGGGATTGAGTTGAGTGCTGGGGTGAGGGAGTGGGATGGGGTTATCAAGACCTGAGGCTGGGCTGGGAGGGCTCAGTCACAAGTCCAGGTGGGTCAGCACTATGGATGACCCTTGGGGCAGATTCATGGCTCAGGGGGGTCATGGGGGTGGCCCCTGCACTACCATGGGTCAGACACTATGGAGGCTGGCAGAGCCTACTGCTCCCCACCATGGAGCAGAGCAGCCAGGGGAGGGGAGCAACCTCAGACTGGGACTTTGAGCATGTCTGTGGAGACAGGACAAGGCCAGGCTGGGATGTCTGCTGTGGGTCGAGTCCAGGTCTAGATTAGCAGGGCCAAGCTGTCTCTCTGGCGGGGCGGGGTCCAGCACAAGATCCCCGGGTCAAAGCAAGTTCTTTGGGCTGGGTAGAGCTGACCCCAACCATGGCCTTCCTTCAGTGTATGGTGGAAGTCCTTTCCACACCATAAACAGCAGCCCCTGGATGTGCTGGCCCTGGACAGCCCCTGAGCCTGATACCAAGCCTCCAGGACCACGGATGTTCCCAGGACCGTTGCACCCACAAAGACATCACCACTGACACCCAATCCTACATCTACAAGTTGCTGCTTGGGGGATTCCCCACAATGCATCAAGGCAAAGTTGGATGGGGTTTGGAGAAGCCTGGTCTCGTTGAAGGTGTCCTTGCCCATGGCAGGGGGTTAGAACTAGATGGATTTTAAAGTCCCAACCCAAACTATTCTAAGATTCAATGTGTCTCTCTGATAGATGGCACCAGACCCTGTGTCCCTAATGTATCCATCCTCAAGACACTTTGTTCTCTCCAGTATCCAACTCCCAGAACATGGATTTCTCTGTGCAATGGACTCAGTACTTGTTCCCATACCCAGTACTCTGGCTTGATGTTTGCTGGAGGACTGCAAGTCATGGAGACACACCATAGACAGATTGTACAAAAAAATAGGTTAGAAATAAAATTTACTTGAAACACAGGACAGATTATGGTGATCAGAGGTACAGCATGGCCAGAGAAGCTTATTGACCAGCAGCCTGCTTACATGAGCTTGACCACTTTCATCCTTTGCTTGTCTCTTTCTCATGACCTGTTCCTCCATGCCCCACCTTGATCTTTACCTTCCTGAAGCATCACAGAATTCCTTTAGATCCATGAACTCTCTTGATCATGTCCACATCTTCAAAGCCTAAGAAGTCCTATTCACCTTCTTTCACTTATCTCTCCTAGAATTCATACCTTTACACAGAGTTTTTCTTCTGTTGAACCACATTTGTGGATTTTGTACCAGGAATGGCAGCTTTAGGAGCAGTGAATTTAGACAGAATAAGATGAGGCGTGGTCTCACTTTTTCCTCTGTCCACTGTTAATCTGAGTAGCCATCAGAAAGGCATGTCATTTATGCTTGTCTCTTTCCAACATGTCAAATGCCACTCACTTTGGCAAGCATGAAGCTGTTCTTGTAGTGTTAAAAGAGAAGTAAACTCAAATATTTTGCATGATCATGCATGTCACAGAATATTAGCTCACTAAGTAAACTGAGAGGAAAGGAAGATAAAAATATTATTTTATCACAGAATCACAGAATTATTTGAGTTGGAAGAAACATTAAACATCATATAGCTCCAACTCCCATACCATAGGCAGAGACACTTTCCACTAGACCAGTTTGCTCCAAGGCCACTCCGACCCGGCCTTGAACATTTCCAGAGATGGAGCAGCCACAGCTTCTGTGGGCAACCTGTGCCAGCACCTTGCCATCATCACAGGGAAGACTGGTTGTGAATGATGTCTACACCAATCAGCCATCCAGGGAGATCGTAGTGGGCCAGCACAGCCCATGTGGTGCTGTGCTCTGTGTGTCACAAGAGATGTTTCATGAAGATAACGGTGACTATTGCAACAGTCCCAGGAGGCACCTCAGCCTTTGCCATTGCATCAGAGAGGGATATGGTACACTCCCAGCACCCATACACATGTGGGTGGCTTCCTGATTGGCCAAGGGTAGATGTGTCATCAAGAACTAGTGAATGTCCTTGCTGCCTGCAAGGATATAAAATTAGAGCATTTTGACCAAAAAAGTGCTCCTTGGACCCAAGGGCATCTGGACACTGGTGATCTCTATTGGGTTTGTTGCTGCCTGAACACCAAGGCCTTCATCAGGTAGGTAACTGCAAGGTCTGCTGGAAAAGGATCACCTTAGGAAACGGGTTTCGAAGAGACTGAGGCATTACGAAATGCTACCAAGGTTTGCAATATGGCACAGACCAAAGAATTGTTCTCAGGGGAAAGGGAGAGCAGGTGTCAACTGCTGTGATTGGAGGCAGCCCCTGTGCAGTTTGTTGTACCGCAGTGCCCAGGCTCTTGCACCAACTGGGGCCCTTCATGTCCTCATTGCCTTGCTGTCCCCTCTGCAGCCCTGTGAAGACCTGGGACAAGTGTCAGCCATGAAGATCCTGTACCTGCTCTTCCCTTTGTTGCTCCTGTTGGTCCAGGGTGCTTCAGGTGAGAGGAAAAGATGTGGGAATGAGGAAGTGTGAGCTCCCATCAGTTGGATTTTCCATGCCCCAGGAAGTGACCATGTTAGTGGGAGAGATGCAATGTTAGGGGGGGATTAAGGAGCCAAGTGTTTCTCTAGTGATCTTCCAAGAGGATTCAGAGTTATAATTTCATAGAATCATAGTGTGTTAAGGGGTTGAAATGGACTTTAGAAGTCATGTAATCCCACACCACCACCCACACCTCCCACCAGACCAGGTTGCTCAAGGCTTTATTCTACCTGGCCTTGAACACCACCAGGGTTGGGTCACCCATAACCTCCATGGGCAACTTGTGCCAGTGTCTTGCCATTTTTACATTAAAAAACTTCTTCCTGATATATAATCTAAATTTCCTCTCTTTTAATTTATAGCCATTACTCCTTGTCCTATCCCTACAGGTCCTAACAAAGGGTCCTTCTCCAGCTTCCTTGTAGGCCCCTTGAGTCAGGGTGGAGAGAGCCCCTGGAAATAGAAACCTGGCTTCTTCTGCAGGTCAGGAAGGTGTTTGATTTGAGGCTTCAACCCTGCACCCAACCATTCCTGTTTCGATGCCTCTGGGTGATCTTTTGGCCTGTGGTTCAGATGTGTCTGTGGGCAGGTTGAAGCTTAGGCCATCTGTTGGCTCAAAATGCACAGGGAGCAACAACAGCCTGTTGCAACCACACACTGCTCTGCCAGGTTGTCACTTTAATTGTTCTGTACGTAGCTTCCCCCATAGAAGAAAGAAATAAGATTGAATGCCGACGACGAGGGGGATACTGCAATTTTGGAGGTTGCCCCTACCCGAGAAGACTTATTGGAATATGTACAGCATCAAGTGTATGTTGTAAAAGGTATGGTCTGGATTCCTGGCTGAGAAAAATTTCCTCCTTTGACCACTTAAAGGTCTGTTAAAAATTTATCTTCAACGCTAGCTAAATTCCCTCCGATAATATGCTTTGTGGGAGAGGCCCAGGAAAGAAAGGAAAAGCCCTTGTGCATTTAGACCTGCTCTGAGTGGGGCTGCAGCAGCTCCAGGTCAGCCCGCACATCCCCAATCTCCACCAGTCTCATGCAGGCTCTGCAGAAGGATCACCCAAGCCACCAAAGAATGGGTCCTTGGGCAGCACCGAGGACATGATCCTGGTTTTGCTGGATCTGCATAGATTTGGAGTCAGGGCTGCCACCACTGAGATAACCTGTGTCCAGCCTCTCTGCACTAGGACAAGACCTCAGCTCCACTGAGCCTGAGTCTCCTGCACCACAGACTGGCTGGTCATTGCAGGGGAGGTGGGAGAGAGTGGGAGGAAAGGTTGCAACATGTGATGTGCTTTTCTGCTTTCTTTGTACAGACCTGTGGGTTGAGACTCTGAAATTTCTGAGCAGGATGCTCCCCTTGCTTCTGGCTCCTGGAACCATCTCCTGCTGTCCTTCCTCTCCAGCTGGTGTGGCAGCAGGAGTGGGAGCTGCTCCTGCTGGGTGCTCCTGGGCTGGAGACACCTCATGAGAGTGCTGGTGTCTATGGGGCAGAGGGGGCTTTTACCTGCTTGAATAAAGAGCAG
>NW_008649783.1:0-3252 GCF_000695815.1 Acanthisitta chloris
TTTGAACACTGCCAGGGTTGGGACAAAGACAACATCCCTGGGTATCTTGTTCCAGTGTCTCACCACTCCTACAATAAAAAATTTCTTCCTAATAATTAATCTAAATTTCCCTTCTTTCAATTTTTACCCATTACTCCTTGTGCTCTCACTGCAGTTTCTAATGAAGAGTCTCTGGCTTCCCTATAGGCCCCTTTCAGCTACTGGAAGGTTGCTATGAGGTCTCCATGCAACCTTGTTTTCTCCAGGCTGAACAGCCCCAACTTTCTCAGCCTGTCTTCATAGGAGAGGTGTGCCAGTCCTCTTATCAACTTTGTGCCCCTCCTCTGGACTTGTTCAAACAGTTCTGTGTCCCTCTTATATTGAGTGCACCAGAACTGTACGTCGTACTCCAGGTGGGAGTCTCACAAGAACAGAGTAGAGGGGTAGAATCACCTCCTTCGACCTGCTGGCCACAGTCCTGTTGATGCAGCCCAGGATATAGTTGGCTTTCTGGGCTGTGAGTGCACTCTGCTGGCTCATGTTGAGTCCTTTATCAATCATCACCCCTAATCCCTTGTCCACAGTCTCAATGACTTCTCCACCCAGCCTATTGATGTGCCTGGGATTACCATGACCCAGGTGTAGGACCTTGCACTTTGTTCAACCTCATGAGGTTTACATGGCCCCAACTCTCTAGCCTGTCAAGGCCCCCCTGGATGACATCCCTTCCCTCCAGGGTGTCGACTGCACCACAAAGCTTGGTGTCATCAGGAAACTGTGGACTTGATACCACTGTGCATGTCATTGACAAAGATGTTGAATAGTATGGGCCCCCGCAGCAAACCCTGAGGGGCACTGCTCATCACTGGTCTCCATGAGGATAACAAACTACTGGCCACAACTCTTTGAGTGCAACCATCTAGCCAGTTCTTTATCCACTGAATGGTAAATATATCAAATCCATGTGTCGCCAATTTAGAGACAAGGATATTGTGTGGGAGGGTGTCAAATGCTTTTCATAAGTCCACGTAGATGATGTCAGTTGCTCTGCCCCTATCCACAAATGTTGTAGCCCCATCATAGAGGGTCACCAAATTTGTCAGGCATGATTTGCCTTTTGTAAAGCCACGTTGACTGTTACCTATCACCTCTTTGTTTTCCATGCGCCTTAGCATAGTTTCCAAGAGAAGCTGCTCCATGATCTTCCCTTGTACAGAGGTGAGACTGACCAGTCTGTAGTTCCCCAGGTATTCCATTTTTCCCTTTTTAAAAATGGGGGTTATATTTCCCTTTTTCCGGTCCTCAAGGAACTGATCTGACTGCCACAATTCTTCAGAAATGGTGGATAGTGACTTAGCAACTTCATCTGCCAGTTCCCTTAGGTCCTGTGGATGCATCTCATCAGGTTACAAGGACTTATGCACATTCAACCTCCTTAGGTGGTCAGAAACCTAATCCTCTCCTACGGTGGTCTCAGAGTCTTCACTCTCCATGTCCCCGCACTTCCCTTTCTTGACTTGAGGGGCATGGTTAGAGCATTTGCCACTGAATACTGAGTCATAGAAGTCATTCAGAACCTCAGCCTTCGCACTATCAAGGGTAGTCAGGTCTCCTGTCTCCTTCCATGGAGGGCCCACACTATCACTAGTCTTTCCTTTGCTAATAGTATATCTGTTGAAGCCCGTTCTGTTATCCTTAATATAGCCTGCCAGATTCAATTCTATCTGGGCCTTAGCTTCCCTAAACTTGTCCCTAGCCTGCTGTACAATTTCCCTGTATTCCTTCCAGGTCACCAGTCCTAGTTTCCACCTCCTGAAAGTTTCATTTTTTCTCATGACTTTGTTTAGCAACTTCTTATCCATCTAAGGAGGCCTCCTGGTATTTTTGCCCAGTTTCCTACTTGTCAGGATGCATTGCTCCTCAGGCTGGAGGAGGTGACCCTTGAAAATCAGCCAGCATTCTTGGGCTGCTCTGCGCTCCAGGGCTCTATGCCATGGGACTCTACCAATCAGATCCTTAAAGAGACCGAAGTCTGCTCTCCTGAAGTCCATGGCAGTGAGCTGTATGTATGCTGCGTATGCTTTGTGTACACTTACATTGATAATGTGTTGTTGACATTGCTGTGTTAGTCTGTGAGTAACTTTTGAAACACTGCTAAAGAGGGAAAACACAAGATCTCCTTGCCAAAAGAATATGAGTAGATAAGGTGTACTCTAGATTATCAGGAAGTTCTGGAAATTTTCAAAGTTTTCTGAGATGATCTTTTGAACTGGTGTAGTGACTTGAACCCTGGCTAGCTCACTGGTGCCCACCAAGGTACTCTCTCATTTACCCTCCCCAAGAGCACAGGCTAGAGAAAACACACCAGAAAGTTCATGCATCAAGATATGGATAAGGAGATCAATCAGCAGTTGCTGTCATGGGCAAAATGGGCTTGACTTGAGGGAACTAATTTAATTTCTTAACACTTAAATACAGAGTAGAATAATGAGAAATAGTGACAAATCTGAAAACACTTGCTCCTGTATGGTCTCTATCCCATGGCCTGCAGCTCCTGAAAATATTTACTACTTTGTGGGGTCTCTGAGGGCCGCAGCTTCTTTCAGGGCATATCCACTTGCTCTGGCATGAGGTCCTCCATAGGCTTCCAGGAGATATTTACTCCACATTGGTCTTTCATGGGCTGTAGAAGAACAACCTACATCACTGTGGTCTTCACCTTGGGCTGCAGGGGAATCTTTGCTCTGGTGCCTGGAGCACCTCCTCTTCATCCTCCTCCTTCTCTGACCTTGGTGTCTGCAGGACTGTTTCTCTCAGTCCTCTCTCACAGGTGCTGTGTGGTGTTTTTTCAATCTTTCTCAAATATGTTATCCCTAAAGCACAACTGATGTCATGATTGGTTCATTTTTGGCAAGTGTCAGGTCTGTCTTGGACCTGTCTGGAACAGGCTGTTTTGGACAGGTGGTCAGCTTCTGGTGTCTTCTTATAAAAACTACCCTGCACTCCCCTTACTACCAAAACCCTGCCATGGAAACCTAATATGACTGGAGAAGAAACTAATGGGAATTAATTAATGTTCATTGACACTCTCAAAGAATTCATGTAGAATCTCCTTTAAGGTACTTTATTGGTTTCTCTTCTCCTACAGCAAAATGCAGCTTTCTTATATATTTACTTTATTTTGAACTCCTCTATTTTTTTGGAGAATCACCAAAGCATTTGCTCATTGTCAGAAAAATACATTTGACATCTGTCGTGGTTTAACCTCAGCCA
>NW_008649784.1:0-495 GCF_000695815.1 Acanthisitta chloris
AGACAGGAGCAGCAACTTTCCTGTGGGGACTCCCATTTGCAGGGCGTTTTCCCTGCAATTCCCGCACCTTTGCATCTAGAATGGAGGTAGGTTGTCCATCCCACTTGCTCATATCCTTTGTTCCTTCAGGCACAACCATAGGGCAGCCCGTGGTGTGGACCTTCCATATCCTCTCTCTTGAGACCTAGGACGCCTGCTGTTAACTGCTGAAACACGAGTCCGTGCAGAGTGCAGAGTGCAGAGTGGAGCAAATCCTCCCTGACTTGTCGCAACCCCTTGGATAATTTCTCAGCTAATGCCTCTAAAGCAGCAATGACGGCATCAGGGCTACTATCTTCATACTCCCGGAGTGTCTCTTTCATCTGGATCTGTGGAGAGCTGTGGATTCTTTGGGTCAAAATATATCATTTCTCTCACAGCCAATTCCCTCAAGTATTGTATACCTCTTTCCACTGTATTCCATTTGATTATATCACATTTAATATCATCTTTCTG
>NW_008649785.1:0-618 GCF_000695815.1 Acanthisitta chloris
ACTCTGCAGATCCTTAGCCACTTCCTCTGCTATGAAGCACAGACTCATACCCAAGTGCTGCTTTCTACTCCCCGCCCCTCAGCATATCAGATGTGGTGCATTTCCCCTGCTCCAGCCATGCTCAGCCTTGCCTGGTCTTCTGGGCAAAATACTGAGGAAACAGCTGCTGCAATGCAGAAGTTGTGGCTTCTTTTATAAACAGTAGACGTGTTGCTGCTGTTCCAGCATGACAGGTACAGAAGGGCAGCCTGTAGTCATGTCTGTCCTCCAGCTGCAATGAACCCCCTTCAGCATCACTTGCACTGGGTCTTTTCAGCCCCAAGAAATTACACAGCCTTTACGTTTTCACCTGCTTTTCTGTCCTTCTCACTGGAATGTGAGAAGGATATATGCCACGAACTGCTCAGAAAGACATCCCACAGCTCCTGAGTGCCCAGGGACATTGTGGCCATGAGCTTGAGTGCAAAGTAAAACACATGCTTGAGTGAGAAGGAAATTAGAGAAAAGGCAAAAAGTCCCAAGAAGCCAAGTTTGGAGTTATATTTTATATGCATATGTTCAAGTTTCTCACCCTTGTTATCTTTTCCTGAAGTACTTTGTAGGTTTTAGCTACTTGAG
>NW_008649786.1:0-28926 GCF_000695815.1 Acanthisitta chloris
CTCTTGGATTCCTAGTCCATTCTTGGATCCAAAAACTTTGGGTTTTTTTTGAATTAACAGAACTTTTTGGCATGTCTAGCTTTTGCTTTCTTAGCAAAAGTCCTTGCCTGCAGAAGACATTTAGCTAGCATGGTTCTGACTTGGGCTGGAGTCTTGAGGCTGGCTTGCATGTGGCCAGCAGAGATGGTGACAAATCCTCCAAATAAAAAACTTATCTGCTTGTAGCTGGAAGGTTTCTTCAAACCAGTCTCTCCTTTATTTTTCTTTTTTTTTTTTTTTTTTTTTTTTTTTTTTTGGGGTTTTTTTATTTTTCTGGAGGCTATTGAGCTTCACCCCTCATGACTAACAAGTTGTTTTAAGTCCCATCAGGAATGTCTTGTGCAAAGACTCCTGAGGTGTACAGTGACATGGAGCCCTCTGGAGAAGGCTCACAAGGGCCAGGCCCCCCCTCAGTTCATTGGACATGGCTTTTCTCCTAAGGTGGACTTTGCAACATGCTCTGTCACACAGACAATGTTCTGAATGTAATTTTTATTGCTGTTTTATTGCCCCCAGAGATGAGCAGATGGAACTTGTGCAGGTCACTAGGAAGAGCAGAGGTGGTTTGGCTACAAGAAGTTCTGAATGTAGTGTGAAGTTACTGCACACAACCACCTGTTTTTAGTTAATCTTTTGAACCAATTTGGTTCTAGCAAACAAATTCCATTAACAAGCTAAGCAGAATAATGACAGGCACAGCTGCTATAATTCCTTGTTATGCTTCTAGTTAAAACAAAATCCTCTTTGCATCAGGAAACACTAATCTAATGTCATGACTGTTCATTATGAAATCTTTGGTAGCTGAGCACATCCAAATGTGTTTTTGTAATTTTTCCCCTCCCTGCTATATGGCCAAAGTATGTAAATGATGAGATGACATCTCCCCAGAGAAACAGCTAATTGGTGCATTAATGTTCCTGAGATAAATCAAATCTAAATCCCCTGCTATGCTTAGCTATAGGGTAGACTTAAACACTACCTCTAATGTTCTTTGGGATGATTTCAATTTGATTTCAGTTGGTTTTGTTGTTCACTTACTAGCCAGACCTCTGTTCACATGGTCAGTTGCTGTCTTCAGGGGACTTGTGTGCTGGGTGAAGCTTGAGTTAGCAAATGGTCTCAGCTAATAAGAAAAATATATTTGCCAGACTAGCACAGACCATCTACCTCAGTTATCCCATCCCTGCCAGTACCAAAGGATGCCCAGAGAAGAGGGACAAGGGTCCATGTGTACACTGGGTGCTTGTTCCTTGTGTGCAACCTTCCCCCTGCTCCTGCCTCCCAGTCCTGGCTGGGTGTCTTGCTCCTTGAGAACTGACTGTAGGTTGGTGATGTTTTTTTGAAATCCACCTGTGCTTTTGACCTCCCTCCCATCCTTCAGCTGCAAGTTTCACGGTGCAGCTGTAGACTGTGCAAGAAAAACAGCCCCACTTCATTTTGTTTAAATGCAATGTCCTTGTGCATGCCCTGAAATCACCAGAGTACCTGTGTCTGCAGCTAAAAGGCTGAACTGCTCAGGGAGGAAGGAAATATTGCAATGAATGATCAAGTGTGGAGTAGGGAAAATGTGAAACTCAAGGAAGCAAGAGGGGAATGTAGGTTCAGACCCGACTCATGATCCAGCACTCAGCTTTTGAAGGAATGCTTCCTGCTTGGTACTCTTGCCATGTGCCTGTGCATGTACGCGATGTGTGCTGCTGCCCTTCAGAGATTTACAGCTTACCCTTGAGATGTGACATTGCTAATTTCTAGAGTGCTGGTTTTCCAAACTGGATTTATCACTAAGAAACAGCTGAGGTTTCATGGATTAGAGTCAAATCATCCACCCTGAGAGAGAGTGTAGAAAGGAGGGTGCTGGCATGGGCTGTGTTTCCTCTCTCCTGAAGGAAGTGTGAAGCAGGAGCCAGGAGGGAGCCCATGTCCTCTCCTGTGCCTGAGACTGGGCACTGCCTCTTATCGATGCTGCAGTGTTAGCACCCAGCTCCTTGCCTGTAAGTGGCCTTATCCTGGGATGTGCTATCACGCCTCATCACTGTGAGGAAGTTGTAAAGCTTTCTGGCCTTGTTGGCAGCTGCAGCATCTCTTGGTGCACTAACTTCAGAAGCTGTAATTTACCTTCAAATGGGATGCTCCGTTAAACTGCTCCAGTTCCCCTCTGTATTTTTACAATGCAGAAAACCCTTTTAGAGCCCTGATGTGCATTTGGGGTCTCTGACTGTACAAACCTATACTAAGAAGGGTATTGAACTCTTGGGAGGAGGCATTGGTTTGCTGTGCTGGGGTTACAGCTGCTTGTATGTATGCCCTTAGGGACATGATAGAGCTCTGTTTGTGTGGGTCCTACTGCCCCCTGGGTATGTGGGGCAGCCTTTGCAGTCAGTGACCAAGCTGGCATGTGTGTTAGACTTGCACTGTGCACAGATAGGGAGAAACAGGCTCTTGATTTTTGTGAAAAATGTTATTTTCAATGAAGCACCACATGGGAAGGGAAAGATGGAAACGTAAGTCACTGAGATAATTTTGAAATTGGCTGTCCCACTGTGAGATTTTGTTGAGTGATTTGAGAAGTGACGTTCAGCATAGCTTATCAGCTTAGCTTAGTTAGGAGGAACAAGAAATTAGAGAGTGATGGAGACCAACCTTCAGAGACCAGCTTTGTCAGAGAAGGCAGCTGCCAAGCAGAGCTTTATGTGACTTGTGCGCAGTGGAGCAAGACTCTGGAAATCCTTATGGCTCCAACTTTAAGTAGCTTGCTGCAGATAAATGTGTACACAACCCTCTGCTGACCACGGCCAGCCTCTCACATAGGTGCATGTGTCTGCAGGCACATACACACACTCTCCTGTTAGCACATCCATATCTCAACTTTCCCACCTGAGGTAGCTGCAAACCTGCTCCAGAAAGATAAATGGGGAGGGTGAATAAACCACTGCTGTGATTGCCTCCCATCCAGGCTTAGTGTCTGCTGCATTAATTAGGGAGATGCAGGTGTCCAAGCCTAAAGCTGCTGAGCATTTGTGATGGCAATGCCAGGAGGTGAGTGCAAGCAGCTGCAGCACCTCTGCAAAGGGAATGTCTTACCCCACGTGATCAGCCCTCAGGTTACAAGGCCGCATTCTCTCTATGGGTTGTGTCTGTTGTCTTTCCCATTGCTCTCACTCTGTCAGTGCAGATTGTGAAATATGTGGGTGTTCAGTGGGTATTAAAGATGGTATTGAATCTGTTCTGTTTATGGTTAAAAATCCAGGGCCAGTCTTTAGAAAAAATCCAGGGTAGCCAATGGAGCTATGCCAGCAACAGATTTGGCATGGGAGGCTGATTGTAAAATCTGTTTACTTCTCTGTCAATAAACCCTTGACACCTCATTTCACCAAAACCTCTGGAGGGTGATGTGCAGCTTCTTCCGATAAATACTAGCAACAAGGATGCTAAAAACAGTGAGGCCATCCACTGCTAATTACAAAGCTATTTCAGACAGGCCAGTAAAAGATGATGTTCTATCTACTCTTTGCTATCAAAACTCCCTGTATTTGCAGGAATTTAAACCAATTTCTGTCTCTTAGGCACTTACGTTGACTATGATGGCATTTGAACTGCAGCTCCCAGAGTATCCAGCATAAGCATTGCTCTCAAAATCTAAAAAAAAAGCCAATAAAAAAAGACCCCCAAACCCCACAGTAGCAGAGTAATAATCACTGTTAACATTTCAAGGCTTAATGCTTCTGCCATGGTACTTAATCGATAATTGAAATCGCAAGAGAAGTGTAATGCTTGAAATTCATGCAGTTAATTTTATTGCTGGTGCTTGTAATTTGAAAGCAATTCTGAAATCAATATCAATGTGACTCTTTGCATGGAATGGGAAAGCCTGGAGTAGGTTCAGCCACAAACAGTTCAGTATTTGAGCGGGAGCCACTGTTCTGTGAGAGATCAGGATTAATTGTACCTGGTTTTTTTCCTCAGCTATAAATAAGATCTTTCCCACACTGTCTGGGTGCATTTAGTGTTTGCAAGTTGCTCGAGGTTGCATTTCTCAAAGGTGTCAGATTCTTCTTGTAAGTTTTCTCTGTCCCACAGGCTGTTCTGAGTACTAGCGGGGCTGTGGGAGAGGGAAGAGGCCAGCAGAAGGTTACTCAGCTTCTCCATGCCTAAATCCTGCTCCTTCACAGTGAAATCCGCCCCTGCACAGCTTTCCAAGCTCTAGATCCCTACTGCTGCAGGCTCCAAAAGAGGTGTTAATCGAGGCAGGAATATGCTGAGGTGATTTGTACCTCTAGCTTTCAGATGAGCTCATCAGGAATGGGCTCCACTTGGGCCTGCTGGGGGCTGCAGTGAAGGGCTTATGCTGGAAAAGCATTGCAATGCTCTGGGTTTGCCTCGGATCATTAAAGCTTCTGTAATGCCATTTGCTGACAAGACAGGAAGCTGGCTGGAATGGTTGCATCCTGCCGAGATGTCTGTTCGTGCTGAAGGCATCACTGTTCTGTAGAAGACTTGGCCTGAATTAATACCTTGAGCCTTAGTGGGGTTGGGGGGGCTCTGTGGACAGTCCTGATAGGCTTCCCTGAGATGATGTAGGAGACCTGGAAAGGCAGCCAAGGTGCAGAAAACTGAAGGGGTTGTTTCCTATGTCTTGCAAGGCCTGACTCTCTGACCTTAGAACTTGTCTTTTGGGAGGGTCCAGGCAGTTTTGTAATATGCCACCCTCTTCCTCTTCCCAACTCCTGTAGGCTGGCAAAATACCTCAACAGCTCATAAGCATTGAATCCTAAGATGAGTCTTAGTGGTTGTCACTGTAAATTTTAGTTTTTGTCTGGTTGGCTGGAGCATCCTCATCACCAGAAGCAGGTCAGATGCGCAGTGGGCAGCCCTCCTTACATGTCAGGATGCAAGAGTTGGCAGTTTGAGTTCTCTCCATGTGCTTGCCTGTGCTTCTCCCATTCCAATACAACTGCATTTATAGGCACAGCAGCAAATGGCACTTATTTTGCAGACTGGCTTTGCGGTGCTGAAGTTCAAAGGTTCTTTTTGACACAAAAAAAATCGAAGATGACACATGCCGTGATCAAGAGCTTGAACCCAATTTGTGTGTCTGCAGTGTAAGCAGAGAGCAGCATGGGCCCTTCTCCCTTGACCAGGGATTGGGACCAAAAGCTGCTACCCAGGCTGTCTAGCTGCTTATTCACACCAGCATCCTCTTGATCTCTGTGGGAGTGATGAGAAATGCAAGAGCAATGGTTTCTCTATATGAAAAACACCCAATTAAGCTAACTTTAGAAATAACAATGCTCTGATTGTTTTCCTAAATAGCTTTGGTGTGTGACTTTCAATAGCTTGACAGAAATTTCATGGGGTTATTTATGTAAGAAAAATCTCACTCTTTAATTTATCAAGGTATTAATTGATCTTACTTAGGGACACTGTTTCCCATGCCATGCCCTCCCTCATCTAAGTCAGGGCACACACAGGGTGTGTTACTCCCATCCTGTAAATTGTGTGCAAGTATGCTGGTGCTTTCTCATTCATTTGGCTTTGTTTTAATCTTTCTCTCTTCACCCTGAGCTCAGCTGAAGTACATCACAGGTTCTGCAGCTAATTAACACAATTACAGCTGTCTGCATCAGGTTGGGAGATTGAGTTAGAAGCCGTTAAGATCCCAATATACTGGAGTCTCATTATTGAGTCTCCAATGCAGCCACTTCTAATGAAATTCAAACAGATCAGGTTAAATTAGATTAGCTAATGGAATTCTCATCTTCTCAGTTTAATGTGATTCTGAACAGTGACTCTTTAGTTTACTTAAGACATAAATGTTTTTTTGAGTTGGACTTGACCTGACCCTGCAGACCTCAACTTCTTGGATCTGTGAAGTTAATGTCTAGAATCTGAACTCTGTGAGCTTGGTTTGTTGCTGTCTTTTTGGGGACTTTGTGCTAGGAGAGATCTGGGAGTAACCTGGTGCTGAAAGTGAAGAGGAGGCTCTGCAGGGCTCTTTCTTGGTGCAAGTCCCCAGGGACTTGAATGGTGGGTCTCTCCTGCCCTGGGTGACTGCACCTGGGATAGAAGTACAGAGCAACTGCTTGTGTCACAGCTGCTGTACCTCAGTGCAGAAACAGAGTGGCCGGAAGAAATATCCTGTGTTGTTACAGGGTTTGAAATATATGTTTAATGCTATAAGCAGCTCAATCCTTTCGTCCTGTACTGCACAGCGAGGAAGGATGGAGCCGGCACCTGATAGCTAACTCCAGTGATTGCTCTGCTGGGCTGATGCTCTTCTTTCAAAGCAGACTAATTTCCAGAAATATTAGTAGGATTTGTTTCTTTGGCAGATTAGGGGGGGAAGATATTGTGAAATATTAATTTTTTTTTTTATAGCAGCCAGTGTCTTGCACAGTCCCTCAGCAATCCCTAGCACAGGCAGCAAAAATAGTAGTACCAAAATGAGCTGGAGCAGCCTTCAGAGCTTGATGGGGAGCTGCAAAGTTGTGCAGAACTTGGCAAAGCTGCTGAAGTGTCTTTGCTGTGACCCCTTTTTGTAATCGGCAAGGAAACAGGCAAGATGTAGTGAAAGGTCCCTGGCTGCCTGTCACTGGCTTGGTGTGACAGCCTGTGCTGGTGGAAGATGCAGAGGCTGGAGGTTCCCTGGGGATGGCAGGGTACTGGTGCCTGCTGGGACCTGACTGTGCTAAGTGAGGGTTCCCTGGTGTGTGGCTGCTGCTGCTAATCTCAGCGACGTGTGTGTTGGTGTGAAGGGTTATTGGATCTTATTTTTGGTGAAAATGGCAAAAGCTACCTCTCTGTTTACTTAGAGAACAAATAGTGCGAGCAGGAAAGGATTTGTGTCCTGGTACCCTCTTACCAGCAGAGAGCCAGAGAGGTATGCAACTGGTGGGGGAGTTGGATGGAGGAAAAAAAATTTGCTTTCTGTCTTTACAGAAGCTGCTTCAGTTTTGCAAGTACTGAATTCACTTAGTTTGCAATGTGTGCTAAGTGTGGGTACTTGGTGTCACCGGCTGACAGCGTGAGGGCTTTGGAGAGGCCATTAGGGCTGCATGCTGTGTTCCACTCCGATCCCCTTCATTTGCCTTCTGAGCACCAGGCACTTTTCCTGGCTCTGTGGTGTCTGTAGCCAGCACACCGGTGTTGGGACTGCACTGTCATGATCGGAGTCCCACCGTGATTAGATGAAGCACTTGATTCTCTTCCCCATCCTCTAGCAAACTGAACAAGTTTTGGTTAGAAGAAAAGTGACTTTCAGTCGTACAGGGACACTCCTAAGGGCTTTAACCTTCATCTCTAGGTGGAATTTTTTTGGGAGCATCTGCTGGTGAAAATGAAGGTCTCTGACCAAAAGCAGGTGTCTTCAATCCAAGTTTTTTGTAATGCTCTCCTTGCTGTGATACCTATGCTGTGTCCTCTGTGGGATTTGTGGTTTGGCAGATAGTCTCTGTGTACTCACCTGTCCACCCAGGCTGAAGTACCATGTTCAAAGCACGGTACGCTTTTGCTGGTTATAGGGACTGGGAGCAATTATTCATTGCTGCACTCCTCACTCCTTTAATACACATTTCTTCTCAGCTGCAAATTCTATTGCCTGCACAATAATTGTTTTTGTTGCTTCACTGGGAGTAGTGAGGTTAACATGTTGAGCAGCAGCTAAAGTAGACAAGAGAAAAATAGCACAATAGCTTAATCTCCTGGAAATTACTCGTTTCAATATGGAGTTGTGTTTCCTTTTTATCTCCCCCCACTTTTCTTTTAAAGGACAGAATTGCACTTCATTTACAGCTGAGCCCAGGACCTGTAGTTTGCCACTTCTGTGTGCAGAGTCACCAAGTAATCCCCTAGGTATTCTTTTCCCAAAGAGAATTTCCTGGCTAGAGGGTTATGAGGCTGTGGCAGTGTGGGATGGAGCAGTTCAACCACATGGTCTCATCTTTCCTAAATGCAGCGCATTGCAGATGAGGTCCCTCAGTGGAGCAGGAGCTCCCTGATCCTGCCTGCAGTGGAGCTGGGAGCAAGTTCAAGTTGTCATTGCAGAGATGAGCAGCTTCCAATGTACATAAATATCCAGCCCTTCTCTGTTGATTCTATCACTTTCCCTATAAACAGACGCACAGTCATTTTCCAAGTGAGCCATCTGGGTTTGACAGATGTCTCCAGCTTTTTCTGGGCCCATTGTTAAATGGGAAAAAGGGAGGGAATATTCTGAATTGAAGGAAATAGCTTCTGATGGCAGTCTGCAATTTCATGGGCTGGGAGATGAACTGCCCTTCTTTCCCTCAATTGCCATCAGCTCCGTTGATTGTGATCTGCATTCATGGCCTGGGAAACATCACTTCTCGCGGGAAGTGCTGGAATTGTCACTTTTTGAGGAAGGAAGTTTAGGTGTACTTTTACCCTTGGTGCAGAGCTAGTGGGTTTTTTGTACTGCTGAGAAATGTAATATTGGTTTCTGAAGCTGAGTGAGGTCTTTACAACTCTTACCTGGGACTTAGTTCCCATTTGGATGCCTTTTTATCCCTTTGGATCCCAAAGCTTTGCAGATACTGGTACAAGGTAAAGGCCCTCTCCTCTCAGTTGAGAACAATGTGTATTTGTACACTCTTAAAGCTTCTTTGAATCCTGATATTTGTTTCCTAATGTAGAAAGATCCCTGTGTCTGATCATGGCTGACAAATTGTGCAGTTACCAAAGTTGACACTATGGCTAAATACCAACATCTAATATCAACATTATGCATTCTTTTATTTTTCCATTTTTTTTCCTTTTGCATTTTTTTGTTGTCGATGAAAGCATATGCAATACATAATCTTTCAGAAAGTGATGATATTAAACCAGAAGGGGAGGTGTGTATCAAGTGCTTTCTGTGCTAAAGGTCGTGCATTAGAAGCGAATTTCAAAGAGTATATTCAGATGAGAAGCTGTGACGAGACTCTGCTTTTCCTTCCTAATGGTGTGAACCTGAAGTTTCAAGCACTCATTTTGACACACACAAATAGAGGTTTTGCTCTGCTTGAAGGTTTCTGCCATCCTCACAGTGCTGGTGTTGGTTGTGAGGAATCTAGCACAGAACACAATTTCTGGCATTACAGATTGTAGGTGTGCAATCATGTACTGTATGTGAGCATGAAAATTACCATGCTTCAGTGGGAGCCAAGTCTGAAGGTACATTTAAGACAACTTTGCTAAAATGCAAATTTTATGTTTACTTTTATAATTTATGCAAACAGCTGAAAAGAGGAGGAGAGAAGCAGGGGGAGCACCATAACTACTCAATACTGCATTTGTGGCAGCATACCAAGTGGGAAGTTGTTAAAGATAGAAGTTTGGTAAAGAAATCTGTCAATACTGGAAACCTCATTTCCTCTTCTGCATTATCTTCCCTGAGGGAGGCAATAAAGGGTGATACTACATAACCCTTGTGTTTGTTGGCTGTACCAACTTCCCACAGACAGTGATTACAATCTACAGGCCATCAGGGGTCCAGCAGGTTATGGAAAAGAATCCTTTTGACTATACTGGCACTGTTAAATTTTCATTTGAGATGCCTGATTCTGGAGAACTGTGTGGCTGGACATGAGAAACGTTGAGTTATCAGTTTTTTGATGGTGCAGAAATTTTGTAACCACTCCATTGTCCTAGAGAGGGGATGTCTGCTGAGACCTCCTGTGACCTTTGGCAACAGCACAGCCCATGTTTGGAACCCTTTCTAAAGTCTTTGGTTTTGGGTTGCTCTTTGAGAGACAAAAATGACACAGCTCATGGGATTCAACTCTCTGAACTCTGGATTCTTGTCTGCCTCTTGGGGGATGTGTGTGATAAATCTTTGATATATGGATTTGTCTGAGGACTGCAGCTGTGCTCTCAGATCTGAGCCACCAAACCACCTGTTCCTGTCCGGTGTTTATGCTATAGAAGTGTTTCCACTTTGTCAGCTTTAGATGTGTTTTTAACACAGAGGTGCCTGCCCTGCATTGTAAATAGTTTTGAAAAGATTTTTGTCCCTACTGTGTATTGTAGACTTCAGGGTTATATTGCAAATTGTTGTGGAATGGAGCTTAGGTTCGTGCTTTTATGTGGCTCTTGGGAAAAACGCTCATTTCTACAGAAGGATTTGACTGTACAATAATTGTAAGGGATACATGGGCAAGAATGAAAACAAACAAACTAGGTGGCAAGCATTTTGTATCAATAGAAGTTTTCTGCTGTTTGAACAGATTTTTTTTAAACATCATTTGCATTTAAGTAATTCAGGGCATACACAGATCTTCAAGTGTACATCTGCCACTTGTGTGTGGCATCTGTGGGCCTTTCTGTAGGAGCAGCAGAAAATCAGTTCACTTTGTGTGGCCCCTGGTTAGCTACCACAGCCCTGTTAGGTGTGGGAAAGCTCTGACTTTTTTCCTATTCTCCCTGATGGACTCTGCCCTGGAGCTATGCTGTCAGCACTGGACTCTTGCTGTCTCTCGTTCTTCCTTCCTCCTCTCCTACAGTGTGGCATCTGTGGGCCTTTCTGTAGGAGCAGCAGAAAATCAGTTCACTTTGTGTGGCCCCTGGTTAGCTACCACAGCCCTGTTAGGTGTGGGAAAGCTCTGACTTTTTTCCTATTCTCCCTGATGGACTCTGCCCTGGAGCTATGCTGTCAGCACTGGACTCTTGCTGTCTCTCGTTCTTCCTTCCTCCTCTCCTACAGCCCCTTCTCTCTCCAGCCCCACTGCTGTGCTCTTTTTATTGTTATTGCACAGCTCATAGTGGCCTGTGTTCTTTGATGGCATAGTATGATCCTGACCTGCTTTGTCCTACCAAGTATTGAAGGGAGCACCTCATCAGCCTGTGACATTCACAGAACTGGCAATACATCTCCAAGAACTGAGTCCAAAGTGGGTTTCAGGGTCCTGCATGTGGTCTTGGATCAGGGTGAAACAAGCAAAACCACTGGGAAATATAGAATGTTCTGGAATGAGAACTTTGGTACCTGAACTGGAAGACATGGAGTCTGTAATGCTGAATATTGTGAGTGGTATCTGCTACTTGATGTGCTTATTTTGCCCATCAAGATCATCTTGCTGCAGGTGCCTCAAGGCAGGGCCTTCTCTGGCTGTGCTGAAGAAGTGAGTATGAACATGAAGTTTGGGATTTCCAATGGCCTCCATGGAAATTGCAGTACTTAAATCACTGTAAGTGGTGGCATTTAGTTCCCACAGGATCCTTGGAAAGCCCTAGCCTGCAAATGGGAATCGATTACAGCTTTGTGAAGAAAAGTGTGATAAAGGGATTTGAAAAACTCAGCGAGAGATGGGAGGTAGTGTGAGGCCTCTGCAGAAAGGGATCTGTATTTAGGAGGTGAAATGCTGTCTGAATCAGCAACTGGATGAATTGGATTTGTTTCAGGGGTCAGTGCCCAAATAAATATTTGCAATAAGACATTCACCAGCCTTTATTAAACCTTAAGTGAGGCCATCCTGTACTCTCTGAGGCAGCAAAGGAGAGACTCCACATAAAAGGTTTGCATTAGTATTGATAGTCGTGCTTGGGCAGGGTTTTTTGTGGGTTTTTTGGCCTTACATAAAGGGAAGATAGGTCCAGGAGGTGTTTGAGATGACAAAAGAGGCACTTGGGACATAATTTTTCCTTCTGCATGAATTTTTAAAACACCTGAAGCTAGAAAAGCTTTGCCCTCAGTGTCCCATGAAACTCCAAATTTGCTTTCAAGTGAAAAGACAGCTGCAAACAACACTGGGAGGCAGAGGGCAAAAAGCTGCTTTGAAGGAGTTAATGAGGCTGTGGAGCACAATGTGCTGTTGATAAAGCCTGTTTGGGTTTTTCAAAGACATTTATCAAGGTTCCTCACAGAAGATGCTTAAGGAAATGAAGCGGCTATGGAAAAAGAGGGGAAGTGTCTTTACTTAGAAAAATAGTTGGTTAAAAGAAAATGAACAGCGTGGAAGTAAATGATGAGTTTTCCTGGTGAAGGGGAGTCACTAGGAGAATACTGCAAGGTCTCAGTATCTTTCAAATATGAGTCAGAGACTTGAAAAAGGAACAAAAAAGAAATAAGTCTTGGCAGCACAGCAGATTATTTGGGGTAGTAAAGATGTGAAGTGTGAGGATGTACAGAAGGATGTTCTGAAACAGAATGACAGGATGTTGAAATGACGGATGAATTTCAGGATAGGAATATGTGAAGTGATGCACATAAAAGTAATTCTGCATGTACACAAGGTGATGAGCTGTGAGAATGCCAACAGGCTCTGGGGGCTTGAGGTTCTGGGTTATAATGTAGAGCTCTGTGGTAGTATTGGCTCAGTGCTCAGCAGTGATCAAAACCAAACTGAACATTAGAAGTTATTAGCAAAGGCAGTGGGAAGAAAACATGCTGCAGCTGTGTAAGCTTGTGGTTGCACTGCCTCCTGCTCACTATCTCCTGGCTCTGGAACAAACCAGGAGGATTGTAAAGAGGCTCAGAGCAGAGCTAAATCACAGATATGGGGTAGTTTTTGTACCAGGAATATTTTAAGACAACCAGGATTCTGTAGACTGAGGAAGAGATGTTTGAGGTGAAATACAGCAGCCTGTGAAAACAATTGGAGATGAAGCTAAATAGGGAGTTATTTCTGGTGGTCCACATCCACCCTGGTGCTAAGGGACATCAGATGAAGGGTAACACTGCACGTTTTGCTTGCAAGGGGGAGCATAGACCAGGATTGTGTAGTTGTAGCAGTGCATGTGAAATTAAGTGATAATCACAGGTGCTGTGGCCTTTTTATAAATGTCTAGGAAGCCTTTAATGAAAGGTTAATTGGGCAGTGGATCAGCACAGAGGTACCCAGGGAGAGAAAAGGAGGAGTGGATGACTGGAGACAAATTGATTTATTTTTGTGTGCCACAGTAGGGTGGTCATTCATGCTGTTCCCTAGCTGATAAATACTGCAACATGACTGTCCTGCTGTGGTGGCATTGGTGCCCTTTGGCAGCATGTGCCATTCCTTTGCCTTGGTTTGAGACTGGGACTTTAGCCCAGTGGAGTATCTAGGTGTTGGGAGAAGCACGACCTGGGTGTCTCTCAGACCTGCTTTGTTGTGGGAGTATGTGTGATGCTGAGCTCTGTCCCCATTCAGCTTGTGGAGGCCTGTTCAGAGTGGTGCTGGGAAGCAGGGGGCTGTACAGGCTTTGCTTCTCATCACCACCCACGTCACTGCATGCTGACACTGAAGAAGCAAAGCTGATGAGATCCTGGTTGTGGAAGTGTATCTGGGTTTTATCTCTGTTAATAAGATGATAAAGGTTAAAGGAAGCTCTGGAAGAGGGAACAATCTTAAAATGGATTTAGTTTTTGAACTGGACAGATATGTTGAAGATCTTAGTGGTTGCATCATGCTGGGATCTTTCCCCTTGCTCAGGGCAAGTGCTACCTTGTGAGAATTAAATGTTTTTGGGTTCTAAGTGCCTGCCCACAATAGGGCTACAGACCATGTCAGACTTTTTTTGAAGTATCTTTTATTTCTAATATCATTGGCTGCATTTCATGAATTGTCCCTGGGGTTGCTACTGCAGTTTTGTATTACTAGGATACACCCTGTGCACACTCTTGTCTGTTGCTCATTCTCTGACCTCTCAACTCCCTGGGATTACTATGGACACTTTCCTTGCACCTGACTGTGTAATTATTAATGTGACCATATGCTGTCCTCTCTCTTGATGCCACCTAACATCTGTGTGAGCTGGCTGATGGCCTTACTGAAGAGTTGGCTTTTGCATCTGGGCCACGTGCTTTGGGGCTGTGGCCAACACACGGTGCTCTTTAACTGCCCCAGGAGCAGGTCTGCTGCTGCTACCATGGACTGGGGTCTTCACAGTGAGGATCAAGCAGAGTTGGGTTGGGTCAAAACCAGCCAGGTAGGTGTCAGGTCTTATTTAGAAAATTCTGCCTGGCGTTTTGTTGGCACTCGAGCACATGTGCATTGATTCTCGTGTGTGCTAACGACATATGGCTGCCCTCAAAATGAATGTTTCAATGAACAGAGTTTATTGCCTGCTCACCTAAACACTAGACTGAATGATGTGCAGTACATCTGGCTTTGTACAAGGCTGAGACTGTGTCTTTAAATTTACACCTAGCTGCTGTTAACTTTCTCACCCTCTGGAATTATGTTGGCAATGCGGAAGGGGAGGGCAAGAGAACATGGACAGTGCTTTTGTGACACTTCCAGAACATCAGCCCTTTTTTGATCCTAAATTGCTTTTAAATCCATGACCCTTGCTCATACTTCAATCTACCACTTTTGATTGTTTGCCTCCATTTTATTGCCTTGAAATTTTGGACAATCTTAAATTCCAGTGTCCATAAGAAATGTGCATCTCTCCCTATTCTTTCTCATTTATTAGCTCCCATGAGGTCCTGCTGTTAGCTGCAAACCTTAAAATGCCTTTTAAGGCTTGGTCAGGGAGGAAGAGCTTCCTAAGGAGTAGCTAGGGTAACGGGTTGGGAGCATTGTGGTTACAATACTCCCACAGTAAGTTGACTCTTGCTCTCTGAGAAAACCACAATGTAAGTTTTTTTTGTCAGGTCAAATTTGTAAGCTAAAAAAATTTTCCTTTCAATTGTTCAAAGGCTTGTCTGCTATTGGCTTTTTCTGAAGTGTTCTAGAGAAAAAAATGTAATGGGGAAAATAAGCTGATTATTATTGGCCAAACAAATTTTCTCTATATCTGAGAATTAATAAATCCAAGACAAAAGAGTTGAGGCAAGTAAGATGTTATATCTTATAATAACCCACTGGCCCTGTAATGTGTATGGGATACTGCAAAGGAAAGTATATACTTGATAGTGTGTCTGCACCAGCAAAGTCATATTCTCTGTTCTGCTGCTGCCTGTGGACCTAAACCAAAACCTGCACATGTTAGAAAAGGTCAAAAATGTCCTGGATTTTCCTAAGTCCTCTGCTTTGAAGGAAAAGCCCTGAAAATTGCATGACATATGAAATTGTGCCCATTTTTCAGGATGCTCTGCTAATTCCCTGATGAACAGCCCAAGTGAGGTCCCTCCTAACGCAGCTAGGTGAAAGTCAGTAGGATGAACCTTGGTGAATGTTAGTGAGGTGGTTTGAGCTGCCTTGTTCCTACAAGGGTCCCCGTGCTCTGTGTCCTTCCAAGACTCCTGGATTGCAGACTGGAAGGGCTCCCAAGGCTGTCCTGCAGCTCTGAGTGTGTGGATGGGACTGTGCTGTCATGCAGGCTGCAGTGGGCCCCTCTGTGTTTAAAAGCATGTTTTTCTTGCTAATGACACCAGCACAGGCTCGTGAGCTGGCACTATTAGCATGTGTGTTTTCCCCTCACACTGTGCAAGAATAATTATCCTCTCTCAGCAGTGTGAGTGTTTCTGTTCCCTCTGATTTATGGAGGCAAAGAACTTGCTTGAGAGGATGAGTCAGAAGTAATTGAGCTCCAGGGGGGCTGTATTTCATGGCTTTTCCTCTCTCTATTTTTGCCCTGTACTGTACCTCACAGCTACCAGTGCTTTGGCTTTTCAGGGAACATGCAGTAAATTTTAGAAGCAAGCTTGGGCTGTATATGGTCTTGATTCACATTTAGAAACCAATCTGAATCTGTAACTCAGGAATGTGACTCAGTGATAATCTTTTAAGCTTTGTAATATTATCATAAATATAATATGTTTCACAGTTGGCTATTCCCAAACACTTGGCCCCGTGTACAAAGTGCAGGATGGGAGCAAGAGCTGCTTTGCAGGGAGATTCCCATGCAGATGTTGAGCTGCAGGGAGTGGTGCTGGGTTTAGTTGCAGAGCATGAATTAAAGAGGATTGCTAGGTATGACTGAAGTTTCTGGAAAGATAGTAATTTTAGAGGCTCGTGAAGGCTTTAAGTAAGGGCTGGTGCTTCTGCAGAGGAAGTGAAAGGTGTGTGTGTCAGCTCATGTGTGAGTACAATCCTGTTGCTTAAGACATGCAGACAGGACCTTAGGTGTTCAGGGGATTGATGGCATGGGATAGGGAGAGGTGGGATACATTGTTTGCTGAACTGATGTAAGCAGTAGATGGACAACAGATATACTTTGCACCTTGCTGTCTGAGGTCTTTGGGGTTGACTTTTGAGTCCCACAGTGGGTGAGCATCAGAGCAATATGAGAGACCTGCCATGGGGTGAGCTGCTGGCTGAACGGCTGGCATCAAGCAAAGGAACTTTTATTACCCACTTGGAATAATTCCAGTTCTGTTGTGATGGTGAGTGAGGCACTGGACAGTGAGATGGCTTATGAGGTGCCTCTCCCCTGTGATTTTGCACAATTCCTTTGCCACTAGCTGCAATGACTGCCAGGTTCAGCTGTTGGCTTCTCCCAACTTGGGACTGACAAAGTTCTGTACAAACTGCAGTGAGTGCCGACTGTGCTCTTGCATTTCCATTTCTATTTACAGTTTAATTTATCCCTCCCTCTGTTGAGTGCTTCTTGAAAACACTTCAGTGGTTTTTCCTTCAAGTGTAGCAAAACTAAACAAAAGAGCCTGATGTTTCTTTGCTGGACTGAATAACTCACTGTTATGGTAGATTATAAACCAGTTTTACCATTATCAATCTGAACAGTGATGTGCATTATTAAAAACAAAGCAGGCAAACTCAAGAGTCCTCTGTGGATCTGATTGCTTTGAACAGCAGATGATCTCTGGGGAACTCGGAGTGGAAGCTCTAGTTCCAAGGGCGCTTTGAAGCAGGAAGCTGAATGCATTGTAAGAAGTAATAGTGGAAACTAAGGTGATGGATCAACGGTTCATTGATTTATATGTGCCTTTGATGGGTAGGATTGTCTATTGCAAATGGGCTTTGCTAGCTTTTAGCCAGTAATCTCTTGGTTGTTCCCCCCTGCTTGTTTGTGCTAAACAGACTGCACTGTCTCAGAATTAATCCCATTAGTTAATTACAGTCTTATTTTCTCTGTGGCTTCTTTAGTCTGTGGATCCAAACTCTGAATGGTGGCAAGGATGGCACTGGGGTTTTTTTTGTGCTGTGGTCAACTCAGGTGTGGAGTGTGGATGCCTGTGGAAACACCAGTGTTGTGGGTTCTTAAGATGTATTTTTCTCAGGTGCTTCCATTTATGCTGTTTGCCTGCAAGAAGAATTTTAGTAAACAAATTAAAGTGCAAACAAATCCGGTTAGAGGTAAAACCTAAGAAACACGCAAACCATCACCTGCAGAAAGTTTTCTGGAAGCCACCAGCCTTCCTCAGATTTTTGCAAACTGAATTTTCCTGGAAAGGTACCTGGAGATGTTTGCCATGTAGACACGTCCTGTCTGTGCTATTTGAGTGATGTAATACATCTAGGTGCTTGTTGTTGCAAAGCCATTCTTAGGGATGAAGGTGGTGCCTGGTGCTTTTTCCCCAGAGCAATGCAGAGGTTGGTCTGTCTGTCCATCTACCTGATTGCCTCCATCACTGTTTAAAACCATGTAGTGTCCAGCATGCACAGCTTTCATGGATGGAAGAAGCTGTTTCTCTGCTGCAGATAAAGGCTGGTGGTGACTTACTTCTGGTCATGTTAAATGTTGGGGAGAGATTTAAACCCAAGTTCTTCGGCTGTTGTGCTTATCCTTCACCTCTGCACAGAATTACTTCATGGCTAGTTTTGTAAATGCTTGGATTGCTCACTCTGCAGCATTACCTTTCCCACAGATGGAAATACATTCCCATTTCTCTCTGTCACTTTGCAGCTGGTGTGCTCAAGGCACTAGGATCACAGAATCAGAGAATTTCTCAAATTGGAAAGGACCCATAAGGATCATCAAGTCCAACTCCCTGTTCCTCGCATCCAACAATCACTGTGTTAATCAGTGCTTATTTTGTACTTTGCTGCTTTGAACACAAATTTCCCAAAATGGCCTGAAGATGCTTGGTTGAGTAGTCATGTGAAACAACTCCAGCCTTCCAACAAACCCAAAATACAGGTGGCTGCTAAAAATGATGTTGCCTGGAAAAGTCTTGAGCCTATTTGATTTACTGAAGGCTGTTACTGCTATCAGACATCTCTGTGGCTTATGTCAAGGGACTTTGAAGGTTACTAGTAGATTGCAAGTAAGAGATTAGTTTCTTATTACAGGGCAGTAAGGTTGGTCTCACACTACTAGTAAATCACGTTGGTTAGCACGAGGAGTAGAGGAGCAGTGCAGAAGGTGTGGAAGAGGTGTTTGCTGTGTCTCAGCTTGGAAGGCAGTGTTGTAATTCAGATGGCAGAGTGTAAGATACCAGATTGCTTTAAATGTGTTGCAATCCCGTGGTGTCAAGAGTTTGATGTGTCCCCAGGGGCTCAGCAACTAGCAGCCCCGTCTCAGTGCCAGACTTTGGAATCACAAGGTATGCAGAAGCCTCTCCTCTACAAATGCACAGAAACAGACTGGTCCTTCAAGTAAATGGATTGCTTGCAGCTTTCAGTGAAAGCCTCGTGCTGTTTTTGATGGCAATGCTGGATAGAAGTGTTCCCACTGCCGTTGGCACTGCCTCATTAATACTGCATTGCTCCCCTGCGACAGGGGTTTGAGGATGATTTAAGTGTCTTTGTATTGTCTGTTTGGAGGAGGCATGAGAATTGCAAGGGAAACCATGTCAGACATACAGGACTGGTGCAGGACAGGCTGGGGTGGTATGGTAAGGGGCTAGCAGAGGTGTGGGGATGGGTACTGGGGGGACAGGCAGCATGGCCAGGGATAATCAGCCAAAAGGACTGCAGGCAGTTCAGGCAGCTTCCTTGCCTCTGAGGTATATTGCTCTGGGAGATTTTGCTGGAGCACGGAGACTCCCCGGTGCAAGGCATCAGTTTTTGTTGGCTCAGTGCAATCTGGCTCGTTCAAATTTGTCTGTCTTTGTGGACAGCAAAGAGCTGGGGTCTTTCCACAGTCTGTGCGGGTCAAGCAGCTGTAGATCTCGGGTGTCCTTGCCCCAAGGTAGCCATGAAAGATAGGATAAAGAGGCCTCTCTCTAGCCTGTGGAGGGAAGATCCGTGGGAGCACCCCTCCGGCCAGGGAGGACCACTGAGCTCTGTTACTTTCTCAGCTGTGGAGGGCTACACTTGTGCTTTTCCAGGAGCTGCTCTTAGCACAGTGCAAAAAACTCCCTCATGCTTGTTGAATTGCTGTGGTTGTGAGGAAACTGGAGTTTTGTTAAGCTTGCCTCTGACTTGTCCTAGACCTCCTTGATTGCTCATCCCATTGCCAATCTACTGCATTATACCTGTGCCTCTGGCTTTCTTGTAGGAGGGGGCAGATGCTGCTGGAGCAGGAGCAGCAGTGAGATGCTGTCAAAGCTTATGTGCTACTAAAGGCAGTCCTTAAATGAGGCAGGTCCTAAATAAAACAAACCCTGTTCTTTGCAATCCCATGTGGGAGTAATTTTCCCTCTGAAAAGGTTCTTCTGAAATGAGAATGCCCTGTCACTAATGAGTGCATCAAAGAACATCAGGGGGCACATGAAGCAGCACAGTGTTTCTTTTAATTCTCTGCATTGCTATGGTAGGGCAAGAGGTCTTTTTAATTTGATTTAAGGTCCTTTTGCTGATGAGATACAGACTATGGATGCAAATACTTTTTCAGCTGATGACATTTGGAGATGAGTGTGTTTCTTCTAGACTTTAGCTGGAGGGTATGTTATGTGTTTTGATTTGTTATGCTAAGTAATTGCAAAATACCTTTGTGCTGGGCAAAGGTTTGGTGTGGTGCTACCACAGGCATGATTATACTACTTTCTTCTTCCTTCTCTGCCATCCTACATTGCCCTTTCTCTCTTTTCAGTGTTGTACATGCAAAATGAATTTAAACAGGCAAGTGTGCAGCTGCCAAACTCAGGAGGCTCCAAATGCTCTCCATCCAGGAAAGGACCTGAAAGCAACAATTTGGGTTTTGTTTGTTCCAGAATTTTAGGTGGAAAAAGAAGGTTGGAAGATACAGTTATTATAGAAATGGCTATGTATAATCTTTGCAATTTATATATTTATCTTGGTATTTTATATCAGGAATGTTAGAATTATTTTATTTTTTCACCAGCATCTTGAAAACAGAATTTCTGTTGGTGGGAGGAAGAGGCTTAGCATTTTCCATTCCAGTGCAAACTGAAATTGGGAGCCTTCACAGCATGCTAGGACTTGAACTGCTAAGGCAGGAGACATGTGCTCCCCTTTGGGAAGAGAGCATTCATGGGGGGCATGGAGCTGTGTTGGAGTGACCCTTCTGCTGGTTCTCTTCCTCCAGCTCCAATCCAGGCACAGAAGGGACCTGACCTGCTTATGCCCCATCTCCAGCAGATATCCGACCCATTGAGTCATAGAGGTGCTCAATTATTTTGATGAGCAATTGTCTTTTGACCTGGGAAAATGTTCTGCAAATGTATCAAACCCCATCAGCTTGATGTGAATCAGCAGTTCCATTGGAGATCACTGGGTGTTATTTCACAGCTGTGCTTTGCTGTATGAGGTCATGGATGGTGATTTTAATGAGTCCAGCCCTGAATGACAGGAGCATTTCTTGCAGCTGACAGAGGCCCTCGGGGCTGACCTCACTGGCCACCCTGCCCCAAACCCTGGCTCAGCCTATCCCCCATCAGCCTTGGAGGGGCTATAGATTCCTCCTGAGGCTGCTCATGTCCTCCAGAAGCCACTCATCCATCCTTCCCACTTGCTTTGCTCTCAACCATTCCTGTTCAGAGCAGCTTTTGTGGGGATGCCTGTCTGTCCCCTGACACCCTGCCCCAGGCAGGATTGTTTTGAGTTTAGTTGCTTGGCAAAGCTGGTGTTTCCTTAGAAGGGTTACCAGTGCCTACTTCCAGCCTAGTATATGTGCCCTTTTTATTATTCAAACTGAAATAAATGAATAAATCAAAAATGTGTTACTTTAACTGCTATTGGAATACGTTTGCTTTTCCCATAAGAATGGAAATAAGCAACCAAAATGTCATCTGTATTTTTTTCCCATGTAATTGGACTATCTGATACATCGAATAGTCCTGCAAACCACTCCCTTCAAGCTCAGTCCAGCTTTTTCCAATTGCATCTGATGAGATTTCCACCCCCCTTTTTCCTTCCCTGAGGGCAGTAGCTAGCCTTGTTGTTACACTCCAAACCAGCAGCTATTCTGGGGTAGATCATGGGGTAGATATTATAGACCAACACTGTACATGGATTGCTGAGTGTTGTTTTATAGATGTGGTGGTGGGAAATCCACATTTCCTGTCTTGTCCTCTGTCCCCTTCACTAATTATTTATCATGTCTATCACAGCAGTGTCCAGAGGCCTCTGCTCAGGTTTCTACTGTGCTGAGCCTGGTTTAGAGAATTCCTTTGGGATGTTAAACCAGGGGTATGAGGAAGAGGAGGGTGGTTGCAGCTCCAGATGAGGATGAAGGGTCAGGAAGATGAAGTATGTGATACCAGAATAAGGAGCTGCTAAACACAGCATGTTTCTGGTGGCATCAGCTTCTTTTTTGTCATGTTGGTGATAAAGATCTTTTGCTAAATGGATCACTAAAGAGAGCCAGAGTTTAATCTGATGCTGCATCCCGATTACCTAGACTTGCACTTGCAGGGCTTTATTTGCAGACAAGCATGTTCATGGCAGTGTCCACAACCTCCATGGCCATGTGGTTACCTTATCTCTGCAAACCTGTCCTGCAGTCTGCAGGTGCTGGGTCAGGATGGCTGTCCTGCTGTTATCTACATGTTTGGAAGGACTGGCGCAGAGAGACAAGGAAGATGCTTTGCTTGAGTTTGTATGTTACTATCTACAGTGTTTAATTTTATTTTTTGTTGTCAATTAAGTGTTGTTTTGTTGTATTGCCATAACTCCCTCTGCTGGCTAATTTGACAGTTTAACAATCTGTTTTGATTGATTTTTACATCCAGATGCAGCATAATTAAGTCTTGGAGACTGCCTTGGATGCAGAAGGTGAGGAGTTTGTGCCCTGTTGGGCTGATGTATTTGCTGCCTGTTCTTGCTGTGCAGGTTTGTCTCTCTCTGTGGCTGAGTAAACTCATTCCTCTGATCACTTGTCCTCTGCCTCACAGCTACCAAGTGAGTCTGTAGCAATTCAAATCCCTATCAGAAGGGTTTGAATCTTTGCACTGCTGCAGCTGGTAGATCTGGCCAGAGATGCCAGCTGAGGCCATGCCTGGGAGCATGTTGTTTCCTCCTCTCCAAGCACTGCTGTAAAAGGAAATCCCAGGTATGATGGGAGCACTGTGCTGTGGAGATTCCTAGGAGTTCTGACACAGCTAGCAGTTATTAATGCCACACTGAAGCTGAGACAGGCAGCTGTGCTGGGCAGGAATCTTTCAGCTGGAAGACTCAGAGGTGGCTCAGAATTTTGTGCTCTGCTGGGACCATCACCTGCCTCTGTGGGCATTGCTGCTCTTTGCTCAGATGGACACATCCACCTCCTGGCTCCCTGTCCCACTTACCCATGGGAAAACACTGTCTTTTTTCTGCAACTGCTCATGTCCCTATCCACAAGGCATTTTAACACACTGGCCCTTCTGTGCTGCTTTGACGTAAAAATACAGACAACTTGCCTTTGACAGTGCTGTACAGAAACCACAGAAGAATTGTTTAATGAATATCAACTCAACTGCAGAATAAATACTAAGTTCTTGCAAAGGTGTCAGTGATTTTAATAATTATATATATATGCATGCCTTTGCAGGAATTTTGGGGCAAAAAAATAAATAAAAGGTTCTCCTTTCTCCAGCAGAATAGAAAAGACAGATACTATCTCTTTGTTCTCTGGGTATTATTCCTTGCTGCTTTGTATTGCATTTAATTAAATTCTGGACATCTAATACTTACAGTTGATGGATTATATTTAAAACTACATGCTAGCTAGAAGCATTGTGGGCATAGTGATGAAATGCTCAGGAGCTGTTGGGGCAGAGCAGTCTTGTGCCTATCTGGCTCCTTGGGGATCACCTTGATTTGGTGCAGAAGTGCTAAAGGTCCCAAGTCCCTAATCTGTGGCTGAGATGAGATGTGGGTGTTTTGAATCAGATTTAAGGTTGGACCCATATCTTGATGTATTTTTCCTCTTTGAAAAAGGAATTTGAGGTTTGCTCCTCTCTCCTTCTGGTTTTCTCTGTGCTAATGTAACTGCCGAACTTGGTGAACTTGTGTGCATGCTAAGTCAATATGAGAGTCTGGGAACAAAAATCAGCCTTTTTGGCACTGACTGAGTTATTCTAGGTTTGCTTTGGTGTAAGAAAAGGATGGAGTTGGCTGTTTTCTTGTGTAACCAATAGGTGTACCCAGATGAACTCTGCTTTTTCTTCCATGCATTGAACACACCATGGAGGCAGTCCACCCTGGGATGTGTGTCCTCTGGGCTAGAGGCAGGGGTGGGGATCCCCTGCCACTCTCAGACCAGGAACAGTGTGGTCATGTCCAGGGATGCTGAGAGCATCCTCTCTGTAAACAGCTGGGACTTGTTACCTGTTCAACTTTTGGCTGTTGAAAAGCCCTTTGCAAGGCAACCTGGGTAGATGGAGATGGTGCCTGCTGCAGGAAGGAGAGGGAGCCCAAGAAGGGGAGCCAAGGAGTGGACATGAACAAATTCTTAGCTCAGAAAAAACAGGCAGTAACTGAGCTGAAACTGTTCTCAAAAGATCAGTTTCCTGGTGGATGAAGTAAGGGGTTAGGCAATGCAGTTTCCTCCTCACATTTGTAAGAACATCAAATCTGCTGAGCAAAGCTAGACCTGTAAAAGTATAAGAAACATCTGAATGGATCAATGTGATCCATTACTTCTTGAGGTCTGAGATGGCATAAGAGTACTGCAGGGGTGAATCTTGCTGGAAAGGAGCTTGGAGCTGCCACAGGCAGAGCCAAGTTGTCAGTTCTTGGAGACCTGGGAAACCAGTGCTAAGCTGGGCTGGAGGAGATAAAATGCTGCAGTAGTAGCAAAGCTGTGCTGCCTGTCAGCACCTCTCCTTGGGGGTTACAACTGCAGACAGACTGTGTGGAACTCAGGGGTTCAGGCAGCAGAGATGAGTGCTGGAGGTGCTGCAGACCCAGCTGGAATGCTCATGTCCCTTTGTCCTCAAGTACTTGTCAATATGGGTGCCAGAAAGAGGAAGATTCATCATGAGCTGAGCATGCTTCTGCTGGTGGTAGAAAATTGGAGGGCTCCTCACCTTGCTTTTGCCAGACATGCATCCCGTGTTCCCAGCTGTGCCTACCTGTTGCCTGTGCTTTATCTGCCAGGGAACTTGAGGCTCTGGGGAAACTAGTGGTGCAGGAGCTGCATCTCCTCTGTAGAGAGCAGGTAGATGCCTCAGTACTGTGCTTGGAGACTTTCCCAGGGGGTTTTGATGCGTCTCAAAAGCTGGTGGCTGAGAACTGGACCTGGGGGATCTGCTTGCATTGCACTTGCAGTAATTTGTTGTGGCTGGAAAAAAATAATCAAAGCTGTAGAACTGGGGAATGTATTACAGTAATTAACTGTGGGCTGAAGAAACTGAGGGACATCCTGGACATGGAGGAAATTAAATGGAAAGTGGTATTGACCTTACGTGGGACGGAATTGCAGAAAGCTCTGTTTGCAGGGTGGAAATTAATTATTGAATTTTGTCTAAAGCTGAGCTTATGTAAGAGGCATGTCTCAGTCTACTGAACTTTGCCACCTCAACTCTTTGCTTTGCTGCTCATTAAAGAGGCACAGGTAATGGTCTGCCCAGTGACAGTTCAAGTCAGCTTGGTGGGGCTGGCTTGCTAAGGTTGCTGATGTTATCACTCAGGGATGTTTTAGTTTCAGATAAAAATTTTCCTTGACTAGAGGGCAAATCAAATCTGCCTGCCTCTCAATCAAAATGCAAGCCCCTGCCAGACCTCCATGTGCTGCTTGGTGGTAGCATGTTGCCTTGAACAGAGATGTGGTGCATCCTTGCAGCAGGGTGAAGAGGACATTGAACTGACTGTGACCTCCCAGTTCCTCCAGGGTTGCCTGTGCCCTTCTCTGGCAGCCAAGAAAAGTGATGGCTTGGGCCAATGCTGCCCACACTTTGGCTTCTCTGATGCTGCTGGACCTGGGCACGTTCAGGATGGGACATCCTAGTGGCAGGCACAGGGATTTTGTTGGCGGCACTTGACACTGCACTGGTGACTGTTCATCTGCAAGAGAGATTTGGAAGTAAAGGATTTGGAATGCTTTTTTTTGGAATGCTATTATTACTTGCTGTATACTTTTGCAGGTGTCCCCCAGGAGCCCAGATCGTAGACCAAGGCTGGTAAGGACTTGTCAGACTCAGAACAGTGTTTAATTCATTGATTGTTCTGCCAGAACCTTGACAGTTGTTGTGCTTTTTTCCCTTTTCATTTTCCCACATGCAGAGAGCAGCTTCAATATTTTTCTCTGTATGCTGACCTTTGTTTGAAATGAAAGCAAAAGAAAATTGTAGAAAGCCACAGTGAGAAAGCCAGGAATTGGTCTCCTTTAATGTACTGTATAGCTTGTGTCTCACCGAAAGGCCATTTGTCTCGTTAAAATGTTTTCATCAAAATTCTTTTTCTAGGAGAAATATTTTTTCAAAGGAAGCAAAACATTACTGAGAATTCTTGCTATTTCAGTTTTCATATTTTGCCAAAAGATGCATTTGTTGCTTGTTCCTGTTCTCAGCAAATCTCTGGAAAATGTCAAACATTTCAGACTTTGATTTTTGTAGTAGAATATGTCCTTCCTACCTTTCTAATTGTTCTTTATCAGTGCACTGAGAAACTCTTTCTGTGTCTGAGCTAGCAGAAATAATAAAGGTGATGTTTTTTCGTAAGCAATTCTGCTGAAAAGCAAAACCAAACACGAGGAAGGAAACGAAGTGCTGCCTCAGTGCAGTGTACAACAGTGCAGGTCCTACCTGAGAGATTGCTCTATCCTTGGAAGAAAATAGGAGAGAAGGAAGCTAGAGCTGCCCTGAAGCACTGCAAGAACATATTTAAGTGGAAATAATAATGATGCAATTATTTTTCCTGTACAAACAGCATTTAGTTGAAGATTTAATCCTTCCAAAAAGAAAACAATAATAACTAAAAAAACCCCATTAGAAAATCTTCATTACAAAATTGCCTTGGGGATAATGCAGTTAGCGGTGGAAGATGCCTTAGTGCTGCTGTTCCTAGGGAAGCTTACTGTCTTATTTTAGTGATGAGAATATTCAAAATATATCAACAACAAAGGCCATATTCTCCTGAAACAGTGTCTTCCACTGCGTGTGCAGAGGTTTGCTGCTGAGGTGGAAGGTGACTGGGGAAGCTGTACTGTGTGGGATTATTGATCTCCTTTTACCAGTGTTTAGATTTCTGGTTTTGTTTCTGTAATATTCATGGAAATTGGGTTTTTTTTATACCTATCTATACTCAGAATATTGGGATGTCCTGCCAGTGTATTTCAATGTGGGGTTTACTGTGGGGTTTTGTTGTTTGGGGTTTTTTTTGTTTGTTTGTTTTTACTTTCAATGTTTGAGGGCTGCTATGTTTTGAGTCCCTCACATTTATTTCCAGGTATAATTCAAAGGGCAGCCTGAAATGTGCCCTGTTGCAATGGACTTGCTCAGTGACTCTGGATCTTGTGTTGGTTATCCCTGTCCAACCTCTCCCAGCCTTTTCATGGGGAAAAGTTAAGCAATAGAAATAGGATGGCAGTGCCTAAAAAAAGGATGATCTTCTGTAAGATTCCCAAGTGATCAGCTGATAGAGATAGGTACTTATTTAACCTTGCACTGGGTAGAGCAAAGATTGAACAGACCCCAGATAAGCTGTTGGAACCGGAGACCAAATCATGAGCTAAAATCCACCGCTGTCATTTCTGTATCAAATACACGTGCTCTGAACACAGCCTGGTGATGGGCATTAAGAGGATCTCCCATGGAAGCACAGTTGCAGTTCCCAGCTCAGTTCTGATCAAAGGGCTCTGAGCTCAGACCTCTGTGTTAGCGTGTGAGGGAGGCAAAGCCTCTCTAGCATTGCTTCAGGCTCAGCATAATTAATGGTAAAGTATGACCCTCTTTAGCATATTTGGAGGGAGCAGAGGAAAGGCTTGTGAGAGATTTTGACAGCACCTTAATGAAACGTGTGACCTGGCCTAATGTGCAGCATGTGCTTGCTGAGGTGTTGGACATTGTCCTGGTCTGCCCTGGACTGTTGCTGCTGTGCTGCGTGGCAGGGAGAGACCTGCAGAGGTGAGAGAGACCCCAGACAGTGTCTGGCATCACCTGTGGGGCTATCCCCAGACAGCCAGCCTTGGGTGTTTGGGAGAGAGCTGTCAGGGCTCCCCGTGCTGCTTCGTTTCAGACTGTTTTGCTTTGGTCGTTTTAAAGTGAGTGATGGATGAGTTTCCTGTGTGGATTTTGAAGGGTCTGAAAAATGTGATAGGATTACTTCCATTTCTCATATTATATTTCTGACATAGGAAGGGAAGATGAAGAACACGAGGTGCTTTCCTTTAAATTTGCAAGACTTGTGCTTGATGTGGTTAATAATGAGTATTTCTGATAGAAATGGAATAAAGACTTGGAGGCATGGATCCAGGGGAGGAGTGCATGTGGGAGATAGATGTGCAGCTGGTACAGTTGTTAGCCCACAACGGGAAGGTAGGAAGATTTATATGGAATGGCAGGGTGTGGTGACCCCTTGGAGCAGAGACCCTGGTGGAGCTGAGACAAGTAAATGAGCTTCTCTAAAGTCAGAACATGCATGAGATGCTCTTCTTTTTCCCTTTGTTAAATCGAGAGAGATCCACTAATTATTTTAATCTTGTTCCTTTCATTTTACCATGTGTTTCCATTGACCTGAGAAGTATCAAGTGGCACATTTGACCTTCTTTGACTTTACCTCAGCACTTATTAGCTGTTTCAGTCCGATCTGGTGTCAACCTTGTAACTCTTGATTGAAGGCTTGGGGAGGTAGAGGGTCTTTGAGCAAAATGATTTCTTTCATCTGACTGCATGCAGTGCTACTGAGATAGAGATTAACAGAGTAAAAACAGAGAAGGACTGAAACTCTGCTCTCTGCTGTGTAGAAATCCTTTCATTCTCTCAAACTACTTTTTTCACCAGCATGTCAGAGAATGTGTGCATTTTGTATCGCTTCTGCTAACTGGGATGTACTTCCTTACAGTGTGGTATCATGAGACTGGCAATTCCCACTAAGTTCATGGATTTTTGAAGTAGTGAGACTTTATATGAACTCTGATACAGAAACATAGCACATTTCTTAAGTTTGCCTGTTGGTTATTTGCACTGAAAGCAGTGCTAGTTGAATATTTGATTGTATTTCAGGAGGGGGGGAAAGACCAGCGGCAGCTCAAGAAGAGGAAAATAATGTTCAAAGCCAGACTGAGTTTCCTCTTTATTTCTTTCATTGCCTTCTGTAGTCCTTGGGGAGGCTTTACTTCAGTTTGCATGAAGCTGCCCTTTCTGTTAGCAGCTCTTGTTTTCTGGGTGTTTTACGTTGGTTATTTTCTGACTGTTGGATTTTTTCTTAATGTAATGCTTGCTCACACTTGGTGTCTTTTATGGCTGCTTTTGTCTTTTAGTGAAAATCAAGATGCCAAGATTCAATAATGAACTTCATTAATCACCTTGGCACTGTCTAGGTACTGTACTTGGGCCAGCAGTGATGCCTGTGCCTCTAGGGAAGGAGGGTACAGTGTGTTCAGGAGGGGAGGCATGGGACCAGCAAATGCTGCCAGAAGCACAGGATGGTGAGGCTGGAGGAGGTGGCTGGGCACCCTGTGGCTATTGATACAGCAGTGGGAGGGCAAATGTGCCCCACTCTTCTGTGCTGTGTGGAGGTAAGCTTTATCTGGCTCAAAATGGAAGAAGGCTGAACTCTATCCACTTGTGTTCACCCTTGGCTG
>NW_008649786.1:28959-101000 GCF_000695815.1 Acanthisitta chloris
GACCTGTGTGAGCAACTGCATCTGTACCCAGGGCATTCCGAAGTCCAAGATTTTGTTCTCCGGTCTAATCATGTATAAGCTGTTTCCTGCTTTTTCTATTTCTTTATGCATTTTATCTTATCTCTGTTCAATATCTATGCCTGAAGATTGCAGCTATTGGGGTCCACCCTGTCCCCATGACAAACACACAAAGAATGGAGCAAAGAGAAGCCAGGTTGGAGCAAACATTTATGGCTGCAGCTTAAAGTAACAAAAATAAGGCTCTAGGAGGTGTTGCCATGTGTCTGCACAAAAGGAAGATGACAAAGGGAGTTGTGATGCCCAGGAAAAATTTTCAATTGCTGTTTAAACTTCACAGAGCTGATCAAATTAATATCAGGGGCACTTAGATTCTTACCTTCTGTAGTATGTGTATGCAAAATCTCTGGCATGAGACCATCCTTAGCAGAACAGCTCTACCCTTTCAGGTGTATTTGCATGTCAAATTGGATCATTCCTGAAGAACTGTGTACATGAGCAGATTCCTGGTGGGGAACCTCCTGTGATGTGTGTGAGATGACTATGGAAGTAATTGCTTTCCTCTTCCCAGCCTGCAAAATGACCAGAGTGTTAGATGGATGTGCACCTTTGGACAATGACTGACATTGTGGAAGAAAGAGTTGCATTGATTCTATCAGTTATAATGATGATTTTTTTTTCCCCAAGCAATTGTGTATATAATGTTTTTAAGATCCCTCACTATTGACAAGTTTTCATATTTTTTCATTCTATCTGCCTCTCCACATGATCCTTTCTCACCCTCACCAGCCATTTCTTTTTAAATGACAGTAATTTCCTGTTATTGAGCTGCAATGATTAGTGTTCCTGTAGTGGTGAAGTGCTGGTGGTGCTGTTGGAGGCCTGTGGTTGTTTGTGCTGGAAGGAAGTAGAATTTAGCTTCATTATTAGCTCCTCCACAGGAGAGGGTGAGACTATGGGTTATTTAATCTCCTCTCAGATGTCCCTGCATATCCCAGTCTAACTGAACCCATGGAAACCCAAACGGTGTTTTTTTAAAGGGTTTTACACCTCTGTGCTGTCCTTTCTTCGCATCCTTTACAAGGATCTGTGATCTGTCACCAATTTCATGCCTCATCCTTAAGACTTTAATGTTTCAGCTGGGTCATGGGGAATGATGTGTAGATCCGCAGAATTGTCCCTGCTTTGGTTGCTGATAAAAATGAAGATCTCAATGGTATCCTAAAATAATGGCTAGCCAACTAATTCTCTGGATAGGGAGAATGCTCTGTAGAGACAGTGTCCAAAATGCTGCACTGCAATGTGTGGCAGCTGCAGAGTGAAGTGACCCAAACGAAGCTGGTGCAAAATTGAAGTTGGGGTTGTGTCAGGAGACTGGAGCTGTTTGCAGTGGGAAGGACATGTGTAGGACGTGGTTGAGCTCAGCCCTTCCATCACTAGCCTCAGAAACAGCTGAACTGCTTCACATGAAATCTCACCCTTCCTCCCAAATTATATCTATGCACAAATATATATGTGTAAGTGTAGCCTGAGGCAAACACCTGACATGAAAAATGTCATCCCAATCCATTCAAATTTGGTGGAAATTTAAGCAGCAAAAGACAGTCTTGTAATGGAAAATAGAGTGCTCCCAGCACAACTTAGAGTCCAGTGAATTGAGAAAAATGCCTCTTGAGCTGCACTGAATGGATCACGTATAGAACTGATCATGGATTGAGCTGTGCTGAATGGATCACTGAGGGCATCATTTCCGGGTGATGAGCATTCCCTGTTGGTCCCTTCAGAGAGGCTGAGAAGGGGGATGTGTAATTGTGTGGACAGGTATGTAAGTGCACATGGCTGGATTTTACCTGGTGTAAATCAGCTTAGTTCTGGGGCTTCAGAGTGGCTTTGGTGATCACCTTGGCTTAGGCTGAAGTCTGTGTTCATGATGTGAGCATGGAGCACCAGGCTCCTGCCCTATCTGCCACTGTTCCCTGGGCTGCCAGTTCAAAACTCGTGGCTGCAGTGTTAAACCCAAGACACAGGATCAAAAATCAAGGGATTTAAAGAAAAAAAGTTTCTCTTTTTATTTATCAGTGGTTTTGAAACTTTCCTATGCACTTGGACCACATTTTCAAGATTTGCTATTATTTCCTTTGCAAAACCAGACACTATCCTTGTATCTGCACAAATGTAGGACTACAGAGAAAATGTGAATGTGGTATGACTTAGGATAAAATTAGACTGACAATGCTGAGCTGCCTCTCCATACTGGGCTAAGTCATCATTATTTGGATTTGCTAGAGTCCAGAAAAGGCTTAGCTCATGTTTTGAGCAAAGCCAGCAGTCACATCCTGCTTTCTTAATTGCTATTTGATATGAACCATGATAATTTCCATTATGAAGCCAGTTTTAATTAAGCAAACAAAACCTCTCTGCTCTTCTTTCTGGCCAGCTTTTGATGACTTCTTCTGAATTGTGACAATCAGGTTTCAATGTGCTCTTCAAATGCAGTGAGGTTAGAAGCTACAATAAAGCAGAGAATCATGTGCATGGCCTTGAGCAGATCTTTGCTGGCCCAGAGGCTGTCAGTGCTGGCCACTGGCTGCTGAGTAGGATTTTAGCCATCAGTGTTCCGTAAGTGCTGCATTGCTTGCAGGTCTGTAGGGTGGTATGTAGCTGGATGCAGTAATTTAGGGGATCAAGAGGGCTTAAACCAGCAGGGAGATGCTTTGTCCTGGATTCTGAAGTTTCTGCCCAAGACTGCAACTCCAATTGCATTGGAGGGAGAGCCACAAATCCCCTATTATGTTCTTGCTGATCAAGGGAGAACCACTACTGGCCCTTGTTTCAGAGAAGTAGTTATGATACAACAGGCTGTGACCAGAGTCGAGGCCAAGACCTATTTCTGTCACAAACATGGGTTTGTGGTCAGATTATGACTTTGTGGCCTCTTTGGCCTTTGCACAAAAGGTGTGGGAAATAAGACAGCCTACACTGAGGTATCCAAGTGGGCTTATAGTGCTTCTTGTACTATGTTTGACTTGCACCCACCTGAGAGAGCCTTAAAAGATGACTCCAGGGAAAGCAGGACTCCTATCCAGGTACTGGGGCATGTAGGTCATGTGGACTGAGGAAGTTGCTGAGGGGTTGATGAATCAGTCACAGCATGGGAAAATCACTCACTGCCAAAGGGCAAGGGGATGGTTTAACACAGGTGGATAGATGAGGACAGCAGGTAATTTATTTCTCCCCATATTCATGGTACATAAATAATATATAATAGATACCCTGTTATGTGACTACATAAAGACCAAGGCAGGGCATGGGCAGGCATGTGCCTTATGTAATGTCTTTCTTCCTCTTGTGACAGGACAAGAGGACATAACCTCAGGCTGTGCCAGGGAAGGTTCAGGCTGGACATCAGGAGGAATTTCTTCACAGGAAGGGTTGTCAAGCGCTGGAACAGGCTACCCAGGGAGATGGAGTCACTGTCCCTGGAGGTCTTTAAGAAAAGACTGGACATGGCACTTAGTGTCATGGTCTAGTTGACAAGGTGGTGTCTAGTCTAAGGTTTGACTTGATAATCTCAGAGGTTTTCTCCAACCTAATTGATTCTGTGATTCTTACAAAATTAAAAATGTTCTGTGGTTCTTATTTCCTTTGGACTAGCAAGATTTTTAATAGGATGCTTACTTGGTACTTCCTTATGCAGGTCCCTGAGTGTGGCCACAGGAGTCTTTAGATTTAAAATTATTTCAGGCCTCTGGGGTTGTGTTTTGCAGGAGAGCAGAGCGGATGGTGGTTTCATGAATACAGCCATGAACAAGGCAGGATGGGTACAGGAGGAGGAGGAAGATAAAATTCCTGTGTTATTCCCCTGTATGGTCTCACTGTGCCTGTGTGAGGAGGAAGATAAATGAGCACTTACCAAACGCTATTTCTCCTTGCAGCAAAAACTAAAGCAGTACTTTATTGCTCATTTTAAGATTGTGGATCTTCTTTTTCCCCACAGTTCCCCGTGAAAAATTTGAGTTGAAGACAAACTTTTAGTTCTAATCCCGATTTATTAACCAGTTAGGGCAATTTGCAGCTGATTCTAATATTCCTCTGCTTGAGTCCATCTTCATCCTTTGAATTGTCTGATGATGTGTAGCCATGAGTTGTCTTTTTCTGAACCACTTCTTACAGTCCCTATAATATTAATTTGGTTTTTCCCCACACTGGTTGTGTTAATAGCCATGCTAAATATTAATACATTTTTAATAATAATAATATTGGTAATATAGTTGGGGTTGCTTAGTTGTGATCCACCTGTCCTAGTGGAGTGAAACAGGTTAAGTTCTATGCCCCAGTGAACGTGTAATTCACAAAAGCAGGGTGGACAGTATGTTGTGCCTGTCTGTGTTTTAGAGAACATATCTGCTGATGACTATACTTTGGGAAATTGGAAGAACATTTCCCTGGGACATATTATGTGACTGTCTCTTAGGGACATGTAGAGGATGTCAGATTTTCAAGAAGTGTACTAGGAAGAGAAATTAAGTTTGAAAAAGCCAATGCACTGTGGAAGGCAAACAGCTCCTTTTTTCCCAGGGTGGATGATTCTGGGTGCTGTTTAGCCATGCATGCAGTTTCAGAGCTGCATGTACAGGCTCAGGAAGGATCAAAATAACACTTTCAAGAGGTTGGCAGAGCTTGTCTGAAACAATGGTACCTCATTAGCAGATACTGATCCTTTCAGGAAAAAAGAGTAAATGGTGCCTCTTGTTTCACGGAAGAAAATTCTGCCTTAAACCCTGACTGCCCCAGCAGGAAGAGAGGAATCTGTAGGCAGGAGTGATCAAGGGTTTGAGTAGAGCCATCCTGAGGGGACTGAGGGTTCAGACAAGCCTGGGAGACACTGCAGCACAGTTTGTCCTGTTTGATTTATTAATGGGCCACATTGCAGGAAGGGGATGTGTTTGGAGCCCTCAGTGCTCTGGGGAGCGAGATGCAAGACATGTCTGGTACCACACACACAGTCTTGCATTTAAATAGTAGTTGAGAAGCTGTGAGAGTGTTCCCACGGAAGAGGGACAGTGGAGTCACTGGTGTGGAGGGGGATAGGAGATGTGTTGGAGGCACGTGTGAAAATCATGGAGAGAGAAGGATCAGGCTGCAGTTTTATACCCTGAATCTTACAGTGAAGAAACTAATTCTGGGACTGGGAAGCTACTTTGAATTTCAGTTTTTCTTTTTGCTATATGTTTAGTACAGCCATCAGTGCAGTTAGAGGGAACAGGCATATGGAGGAGGAAAAGGAGGAAAATTAAGGTGGAAGTCAGGGTCCCAGAGTTGGTCTTCGTTTGCTCAGGTGCATGGATCTATTCAGGCCCAGGTGGTACAAGTCAGCTTTGCTAATAACCTTCTAGTCAGGTTGGGTTTTTTGTTTTAAAAGAACGAAAAAGCTGTGAATGCATCCATAGCTGTAAGGGATGTGGCTCTAATTTGCAATGCTGAAAGGCTCGGGGGTAAAGACTCAGGATAATGAAAAGTTCTCTGAGCTCTACCTGAGCTGTAGAGGAATCTCAGCCAATCTTCCCACCAGCAGCAGCCAGGAAGTGGGGAGGGAGGAGTAATGCAAAGAGCCTTTATATCAAAGTAGGTTGTATTCATGATTTCCTGTGTGGTACCTACCTGTGAGAGGATTCTGCTTGCATCTTCATTCCCCCTCATCTTAAAGGTTTTCATTAACATCTAATTGCTGCTTATTTTCCCCATTCAGAGCATCCAGGTGCTGTACAAAGTTCTTAATCGAGTGTGAAAAGACCATTTGTCAAGAAAGCTCCTGCTCCTTCAGCAAGGTGCTCCGGAAAATATTTGGCCTCGTCTATGCTTATCTAGGGGAAAAACAAGTGACAAGAGTCTTGAACTTGACTGAGATCTTCTCTGGATAATCACACCTTACAGTATCATACCAATGAAAGCCTCTTCTGAACCGGACCTAATTTAATAGGATGATCCCAGTGTCAGCCTTTATCCATGGCTTGCTGAGCAGCTCTTGGGACAAGCAGGTTGCTGAAACCAGGAGGTTGAGGGATGAGCAATGCAAATGTTACTGGAAGCCTTAAGTCCTTTGCTCTGTAGGACTGGGAGACTGGCTGGGGAAGTGCATAGGTTTGAGCCCAGCCAGTGAGGGTGGTAATGAGAACAGAAGTTTTGTGGGTTCCCCTTGGCCTTGTGCATTTTGTTTCAGTCAAAAAGGGTCAGGTGTGAGAGAGAGTCTTGAACTGGCATAGCAAGGGAATAGTAGCTCTTGTGATGTCATGTGTCTCAGGTTCAGACCTTCCTTTTATCTTTTCACACTCTTAGTCTTATTCAGCAGTAATGAGGTGATCAGGTGATGGACTGTTCTCCCATTGGCACCATGGAAGGCTTGAGGACTCAGGTGTGTTTGGCCACACCATAACCAATGACACTGAGGAGCTCAAAGGGTTAGTAAGGTTATGAGAATATTCTCCTTTGTGTAAAGGGACATGTTCTCCCCTGTCTGATTCAAACTGACTGTGGAAAACACTAAGAGCATTTTTTTCCCTTCTACCTTACAGAATTCATCCAGTGGAAACAATTTGGATTTAAGTTAGCATAGCTGGAATCAGAATAAATACCTTATTTTTCTGGGCTATTAGGATATTTGCTAGCTATTGGCCAAAACTTCTGCTGGTATGACTTGACTAAATTTAGTGAAGTTTGGATCAAGGTCTCCATTGGCATATTTTTCATCCAGTTCATTAAGCAGCAAGCAGTTGGATCAGATAGGAAACACAAAGCACAAAACACTTGCTGAGAATGTAATATCTATCCTTCATTAGCTGGCTGTGCTTGCAAAAGAGCAGGGAGAGAATTTTGTACCCACATCATCCAAGTCCTGTCAGCCCTTGGTGGGTGTCTCACCGTGTGCCTCCAGCTCTGTGATAGAGGTGCTGTGGAAGGGCTGTGCAGCTGTATTGATCAGTGTTCTGATGGAATACAAGCACTAAGGGGCAAAAAGATAAAAAGAGATGAGAAAGCATATTCATCCCCATTGATACCACTTTGCTCCAGGCATTGCTGATGGGAAAGGGGAGCAGCTAGGATGGCTTCTGCAGAGCTGCAGCCACAGTGCCCAGCAGTCAGTCTGGGATCATAAGGGAGTCTCAGCTTTCTTTAGGAGGGGTTGACAGTGAATTTAGCATGAGCTAAGCATATCCTTGGGGCTTGTGGTGATGTGCAGCAAGTATGCTGGAGAGGGTAGATATCCCACGTGCCTGTCAGAGCTGTATGCCAGTCTTCCCAAGCTCTTCAGCACAAGCATCCACAACTGCATGACACTGGGAAGAGAGGGAAAGGCAAGGGTGCAGGAAAAGACTGCAGTTATGTAGAAATGTGGAACAGGGGATTACACCCACAGTGTTTGATACGGGAGAGCAAGGATTACTGCCTGTGTGTAACATTGCGTGGGAGAGATTAATGTCACCCCAGGCAAGAATTGGGTGTGAAGCAGGAAAAGAAAGAGGGATTGGTCTGGGAGGGGTATGATACAGGTGGAAGGAGGTATGTGCCTCTGGACAAAAAACTGATAGTGATGACAAGACTTAGATGTTGTGAGTAGCAGGTGTATTGCAGCAGAGGTACAAGCATTAAAGGTTCTGCTGGATGGAGATGGGGTCAGTCCCACATGTTGAACAACTCCTGGAGATCGCTGTCCTTCCAGCTCTCTGAAGCAGGTGGCAATAGGCTTAGCAGAACATGTCATTGGTGATCAGCTCCTAAGACTGGGGTGTTGCAGGATGATTCAGAGTCAGGGTGAATTGTAGAACATCAGGGCTCTCTTATTCTCCAGGATCTGGTTGTTGCCCTTAGCTGAGACACTAGAGGGTTTCTGCTTTTTAGGCAGGTTCCTGGGTTCTCCAGGTATCATATCTTATCAGTTCCTTGGAGAGTCTCCTGCCACTGTGAAGGAATCTCTAGCCTATTCTTTTCATAGTTGAGGCATCCAAAAATTTCAGACTAAGTCTCTGTGGTGTCAAATGCTACATTAAAATGTAATAAGGGATAAGTTTTGCTCTGAGGAGACTTTCAGCTGTGCCTGGAAGAACCAAAGCAACATATGGGATAAACCAGCCCCAAAAGAGAGGGATTGTTGGGCTTCTAAGTGTATCATCTTGTAGGTATGAATATCAGTAGGTTTGGTACAAGGGAAGACTCTGGAGGTGAACCTGATGGGGTTTAGATATGGCTGGAGTGCTGTACAGCAGGTGTAAAAGTGCAAAAGTATGGAGAAGAGCATCTGCTGAGTGTCTAAGGCTGATGCTCCCGTTATGTTGCACGTAGGATGCCTCTGTTGTTTACTTATGTTTAAAATTCAACCATGAATTGTACTTGGAGTGGCTGTTACTCATTTCCTGCTCCAGGAGCAAAGCCCACAAGAAGTATTCACTTACAATTATGTCTGATTTAAAGGGAAAAGATCTGTAGCTTTGTAGCCTTAATAATTTGCTCAAACAGCTGTAGATTAATGAAAGTGTTGCTCAAGGCATGTTTCCAGAAATAGCATGTAGCTGGGCCTGCTGAAGTCACATTGGGTTAGGAAATACGTTTGTGTTTTTAATGCTGGGAGTGCACACAAGAGGTGATATACCAGAGTCCTCTCTCTGGTCTCATGGTCTGGCTGGTTGGATGATGTCTGGAAGAGCTTAAAAACTGTTTCTTTATGGAGTTGCAGAGGTCTTAAGAAACACCTTGTACTTGGTTTTACCTATTGCAAAGGTGGAATGCCAGTCTCACTCCAGCTAGTGAGCACTAAGTGCACTGCAGCCAAAGCACTGAGGTCCTGATGTGATTTTCCTGTCCCAGGAGTCAAAGTAGATAAATCTGTCATTTGAAACACTGCTTTTGAAAGAATCTACTAAGCCTTTCCCTCTGTGGTGTCGGACACTATTGAGCTCCAGCGATTGAGTCTTTATTGTGTTCACCAGAAAAATGCTCTTTTTGTTGGATGGTTTTTTCAGTCCATTGTCTCTTAACTTGATTGAGGACAGAATGCCTAGGGACAAGAGGCTAGTTGATAAGAAAACTGCAGTCATCAAGTGGAACCAGTTCTTATTCCTGCCACCATCGCTCTCACGCTCAGAGCCACAGGGACCTTGCTCCATAATGAGCAGTGTGCTTTCCATAGGAGAGGTGCAGTCCCTTAAGGGTTGCTTTAGGCTGCTGTCCTGGTCTGTGATGGACTAACTGCAGGGGTGGCAGTGGCTAATGTACTGTGGTGTTGCTCATGTTACTGTAGTCTCTGCTGGGTCAGACTCATGTTGTAGGTATTGGATGTGCATACTGGATCCCTGATCAGATGGCTTTGTGGTGTGTTAGGGAAGTGCTGTGGGGCCACACAGCCCTTCTGTGCAAGTTATTGTAGTGTTATCCCCCACTTTACCAAAGGAGATTTGGAACACAAAAGGAGAAAATGTTTTTGTTCTTGTCCTTACTGAGTTCTCTGGTCCACAGCTTTGAAGGTGGGACTGTTGTTCCTCTGCAAGGTCTCCAGGGACTCTGGCCATGCCTGGTTCAGCTGTGGATATGCTTTAGGTGGGAAGGTAAACTTGGATTTTGCGTTGCTGGTCTGGGTGGCTGCAGGTAGATGATCTCTAGTGCCTTTTGGAGGACTTCTGTTGGAACTGACCAGCTTCCCCTGCTCTGTCAGGGATGAGTGTGAAAGCAGAGTGAGTGTTTTCCCATGATGTGTTGTTTTAGGTGATGCAATGCCCTGTTGATTGTTGAAGATAGTTGAAGTTAGGTACCTGTTTTGGCATGATTCCACATTATTCCTTGGGATTGTTCCTGGCACTGTAGAGAAAGCATATGGTAACAGGTACAAATTCTGGGCTTTGCCAGGAGGATAGGGACCACACTGGTCCTTGCTCCTATCTTGAGTTATGGACTCTAACATATCCTGTAAGGTACAGGATTGTCCCAGGTGGTACAAGAGCAGGGCCACATGTTATTTGCTCCCTTGTGAAGGTCTGATGATGCTCTGAGTTGTTCCCTGCAGTGGGACTCGCAAACTCTTCCTGTAGTCATTGCTGCTCAGAATTCCCATGGTGGAGAGTTGAAAATCTAATACGAGGCTAATACAGCACCCCACTGCTCCCACTTTAGCAAACATATGCCCGCTGTTCTGTGTAAGAAGCAAGAAACCTGCTAATCTGTTCAAATGCTGCTGCCCTGCAAGAACACGTGCATTTCTTCTGAGATGTTCACTTGATTGGGATTTTTCCATTGTTGTCTGGACTGATTTATCTGTTTCAAACATGACTGCAAATAAAAGCAGCGCTCATTGAGCTGATCCAATTTGACCTGACAGGGACAAAATGACTAGAGCTGGATGGAAATTCTCTTCCAACAGAAAATGACAGTGGTGGATTGGGGAGATATGGCTTGGTTGCTATTTTCCACAGAAGTGGTCCACTTTTTTTTTTGGTCATTTCTTTCATGAGCCTGAATGCAAAGTTTTTGCTCATGGGTGGTAGATATTTTCTTTGGAGGTGCAGGGAAATTAATGTTTGGGAAAAAAAAAAAAGATGGTGCTGAAAAATTTTTAACCAGTCTTAAAAAGGTCTAACTTTGTGATAGATATCTGTGCTGAGTGCATTGGCTCCTGGTTGTGTATGCCTCAGAGCAGCAGACTTTGTTCATTCAACGCGGAGGTTTCAAAACACCAACTGACTCTGCTGCTGTGAAGCACTGGATCCAAATGCCAAGTGGATCTGCATGGGGAGGAGGCAGTGGCGATCATGTGTTGCCTTATTGTTTCTATAAAGCTAAGTGGAAGTGGCACTGACCCCAGAGCTGTTGAGTTGCCTTTAGATGGGATGATGTGAGGAAACCTTCTATGACGGCGAGAAGGGGTGGCTGGGTCAGAGAAGCAAAATGCATTCAGATTGCAGGGAGGAATTTGCTCTTGAGAAGTAGGAAGATTGTTTCATTTCTCTGCTTGCCCCTGCATTTCCCTGGGATTTATTGCTATGAAGATGGCAGCTCTTCTCATTAACAGCTCTCTCTTCTGTGCTGTCATGGATCACTATTAACCCCTACACTGGCATGTGCATGGATGAGTGGATGTGGCAGCTCTTCATACAGTCTCAGTGATACTCAGTCTTCAGAAATACCAAAAGGCAAATCTCCCCAGCTGCTCTAGCAAATGCTCTAATTCCCCAAAGATGCTGAAGACTGGTGTGGGGCTGCTGTTGTCAGAGGGGGAGTGTGCCTGGGTGGCTTATCTTCCTCTTGACTGAGAGAGGAGGAGACGTGGAGGGGAGAGCAGTGTTCCCTTATTTATTTGCAAAGACATGAATATTTCCCTTTCTTCCCTGCTACCCATGCTGATGAGTGTTTTATTCACATAATAATTCTGAACCTTGGTAAGAGCATAGTTGGAATGTGGTGGCAAGTTTAGGCACTTGGTCCCCTGAGGGATCTGTATATGTTTCTTGGATTCCTGAGGATCAGGCTGGCTGTTGCTGATGGCGATTGAGGCCCAGAGTAAGATTTTCAGACTGAATCCCCGGGAAGCTCCAAAAATGGAGACTGGTAGTGAGAAGGGAACTGGGCAAAAATCATCCATTGCTAAGGAAAGTATTGGATACTGAAGTTACTTACCTGATGGAAATGCTAGATAAGCAGTCAGATTTATTAAGGAGCAAACCCCAGCAGAGTTTAAGTACAAAGGGTTGGAAGTGGTGGCTGCTGTGTAATGCCAGCACTGGAATGGTGGTTCATGGTACTTCTTGCTGAGGGCAGGGTAGTATGGGGAAAGCATATAATTAGTTGTTTCTCTGCCATAGGTGCTTACTTTGACCAGGAAGCCACAGTGTAATTGTGAAGAAAACAACTTATGGAGCAGCAACTACCAGAGAGGAGGGATGTTATGTGTATTTTCCTTAGCAGAGATCTGGGTACAAGCTCAATGCAAAATATAGTTAGTTACAAAATTAGCTAATTTTAAAACCTAAATTTGGGGCTTGCCTCCATGATTATAATGTGGCAACTCTCCTTACAGGCAGATACTCAGCAGTAACGAGACTGAGAGCATAGCCTGTTCCCCCCACAGCACCTGGAAGCCCTTAGATGAGGGTGAATCCCTTAATATTAGTCTAAATTTCCTTTTTTTACTTCCCTGGTGAACTTCTAGTCTTTATATTGTTGGAATGAGTGAAAAAAAAGCAGCTTGTTCACTCTTTATTACAGCCTTAATAGTCTGCAATGTTTCACCTCCCTGTCATGCTTCTTGAGTTTTACAATTGTGAGCTGGAAATCAAGTTAAGGTCTTGTGGTTCTGATTGAAACACCCATTAATGAGTGCAATATAAATAAAAATGGACAAAACATCTGTGCCCCTTGTGTTTCTCAGGACTGGCCAAGACACAAACCAAACCTTCCTTTTCAGTTTGTATAGGTGACTCAGAGTCAGCTGAGGGAGAGGAAGAAATGCTGGTAAACCAGAATAAAGAAAAGAGAGAAGACTATCTATGAGAGAGTGTAAGGACTGGAGATTAAACACAGGAATATGAAAGGTGTCCTCAGTGTTTCCATCTGAGATTTGATGACTAGGCTTGGGCTTGCACTTTAATTCCAGGTGGTGCCGTATGAGATCCTGCACTTGGCGTAGATTAAAGCTTCTTGGCAATGTCAGATCTTTCAGCAGATCTTGATGTTTCTGAGAGTGGAGATGGTGAAAAATGAAGCACAGTCAGCCTTGAGTTCCCATCACAGCCCCTGAAGAGAGGAGCCTGGGCACTGTCAGCACCCTTCTCATGTTGATCTTGCACAGTGTAACTACATGAAATGTCCATCAGGCTGCTCTGAGCTGCCAAATGTACAGAGGGGCATAACCTGTCTCCTCACCTCATAAAAGTCTGATCAGCTGCACTTAGCTGTCCAGGTGCCAGATACAAGGAATCTTATGGCATCGGTGCCTTAGAACTAAAACCTTGTGTTCTTTTGAGGCAGCAGCGACCACTGGAGACAGATGCCTCTTCATGTTTTTATACTATCTGAAAACACATTGTGAGGTTGACTTTGCTAATTCTTCCAGCTCTCATTCATGTTACTGAATCACAGAATCAATTAGGTTGTGAAAGACCTCTGAGATCATCGAGCCTAAGAGTCTGTGCTTTTATTTCATTTACATTCTGTCAGGGCTTGAAGTCCAAATTGCAACATAGATTGTTTAGGGTGTCAGATGAATCTGCATCAAAAATCAGTGCACTGCCCTAGTGTCTCACTCTTCCTTAGCAAAGTAAGTGCAATACTCAAAGTAAGTAGGTAATAGCTAAAATACTTTGGTCTGTAATAAGCAAAATATTTTGGTTATAGAAACTTTATGGTATGAGTCTGAGTCATTATGGGGTTTGGGCACAGTGTCATATGTTGTCTTTTTCCCTGGCATGAGAAATTATTAATAGACACACACTCTTTAGAGCCATTGATGAAAGGTATGTCTGTATAAACCAGCTTACAGCACTTGGGAGCACTAGGCTCTTCCCCTCCACCCCCCCAAATTAACAAACAAGCTGTCACTGAAACACAGGAGGATCTAGGTCAGGAAGCCCATATGCTGCAAGACTAAGAAACCCAAGAAAAAACAACCAGCTAAATGAAGCTGTAAAGTACTAAAACCAGACATGCTGATTTTGACCCAGGGGAATCTGATACCATCATTTGTCTTTGGAGTTTCTTCCTGCTGTGTTCGCAGGCCAGGTATCCCCCTTCTTGCCAAGGGGCCAGAGCTAGGAGATGTCTTGGACATTGGACTTGCTCCTGGGTCTCACAGATGTTCTCTGGAGCATGTAAGTTTAAAAAAAATAAATGAAAAAATCCAGCTGTGGAGTATCCTGAAATGTGCTTCCCTCTGCTCCTGGCACTTACTGACTCCTGGTGTTGTAATATAACCTGTATATGACCTGGAAGGGTAGGGAGATCATTATATGAATACTTCTAGGCATGTGTAACTACATAAAGTATAGCAGAGGACAGGGAACTGTCTTTCCTGTATTTAAGGCAGAGGTAATTTGCATGTGCCAAGGACTGGAAAGAGGTACTGCTAATAAAACATCCTCTCAGAGAAGGATGCTCTCATGGAGCAACAAGTCTGGCAGCCTCTAAAGCAGTTGGTGTGAACTTGGAAGCACTGGGGCTTGCTAACTGAGCACTGGATGGAACAACTTAAAGCTGTGTGTGGCAACTGGTAGACCTGCAGGATAGCATCTCTGCTTGCCCCCAGCCTTTTGGTTTCAAGAGCGTCATCAGACTTGGAGCTGAGTCCAAATTTTCAGCACCAAACAGTGCTAAAAGATAATTTTCTTCACAGAAGTAATGCCAAAAAGACTTCCTGGTCTCCAGGGAGAGGAGGGGGGTGAGGATGGCAAAGAGCTTGCAGAGTTTCATAACGTTGCACAGGTTGGGGTTTGCTGGCCACTTCATGAGTTAATTGCGGGCTTCTTGCTTGCCACTAGATGACAGCCTTACTCTGTGCACCAGGGTCTCGGTTATCATTATTAGGGGGCAGGGAAATGATGCTCTTAAAGGACATGTCCTGCCTGTCTTGTTTCCAAATGCCTTTTTGCAAGGCAAGGAGATGGGCACAGACAAGATGATGGTACAGATACGCTCGGTGAATGGAGATGGTACTTGAATTTTGGATGTGCTTCAAATGCAAGGACAAATCGAAAGGTAAAAACAAGATCTGCATTGCTTCCAAGAATGAAAGGATGGATTTGTGTTTAAGGAACAGGGTCATGCTCTTTGGATTGCTTCTTCCAGCCTGACCCAGTGTGACCTTCAGGCTGGCAAGCTCTGACCTCCACATCTGTGCTCCAGGCTGGTTCCCATTCATGGTGAGCTTTCCTGTGCTCACCTGTGGACCTGTCAGTGTCCCTTCCTTTCAGTGAGCAGAGAGGGAATGAGACATGAAGACTCTTCTCTTCAAGCGTATCGCCACAGAAAAGTCGTATAATCTCCTGTTGCATTCCTTGATTGTTTTCCCTCTGATAGTGGTGGTGTGTTTTGGTGGTTTTTTTTTTTTTCGTTGTTTTTTTTTTGTTGGCTAGTTGTGTTGGTTTTTTTTTTTTTCTTTGGTTTCAGTCATTAAACTTGCTACCCTCTTTCTCTTCTGTCTTGCACACATGCGGACACAGGAAACCAGTGGCATGGGGATACTTTGGGGGCAGAGCGTCTCTATACCTTCCTTCTGCAGGCTTTTGAGATCTGCATGATGCACATGTGCTGAAGAGGAGAAATGCAAATTGCCCAGTTAACATGAATTTGCCATCCTGTCGTTAGCATGGCTGCAGTGTATGAAATGATAGAGATCAGCAGGGCAGGTTTAATGGCTTGAAAGCTTTCACACTGCCACTGTAATAGGATCAAATCTGAATATATGTCTTTTATGGCAGGGCTGACTTTGAGACTCTGGAGCTCTGCCTGAAAGGAATGCAAGGTGGAGGAGGTAAATGTGAGAACAGTCAGATTTTAGTGTTGGTGTGTGACCCACTGAAGCCCTCCCCAAGGGGGACATTTGGAGATGGACCCTCGCAGAGGTTTTGAGTCTTTGGTCAGTTGTTAATCATATTTGTACTGTGCCCTGCCTCAATGCATATGCTTTTGCTGCTATCCGAAGAGCCTTGAGCCCACTTGCTTGGTGGCATGTAGCACTCCTACCTGAACGTGGCTTTCCAGCTTTGCAGACCACAGACATCAGTTTGGGCTGCTGCTCTGGCCCTGCCCATGTGGAGTAGGGTTGTACTCTGGGTTTTATTTTGTGCAATGTGTTGCCTGTCCTGGAGCCTTGTCTTCGTCCAGGGATGCTAAAGGGAACACAAATATGTGCCAGGGTGTCTTGGTGACCAGAAGTGTGTAGCTGTCAGGGTGATGTTAGGGAAGCTGAGGTGTGAGGTCATTATTAATCAGGATTTTGTTGACATCTGAACTTGTATCTTATTGAATTCTCTTGCTCTCGTTCTTTTATTAAATCTTTCTCCGTTGAGCAATTTGCTTGTTGTCTCAGCTGGGAAGGAGATCAGGGATGGATGCACCAGAATGCATTGAAGGAGGGTGGATGGGCAAGCACTGGGCAACCAACACGTCGGGCAGGAGCCTGGAGGTAATGCCCATAGGTACAAGCTCACTACTGTGCCTCACTGGCAGACCAGGATGCAGCCTCTGGCCTGCAGCACAGAGCCTGCCCTAGGCAAGATGTGCAAGGAAAAGATGCAGGATATTGTATAGCTCTTTCTACAGTACATGTACACACAACAGTGTGATCTTGTGGTTTGCACGGCTGCCAGATAATCCCTCTGAAACAGCTCATTCCTGGGGGTGAGCATCAGCATCATCTGTTTTGATTAGGGTGCTATACATATTTATGTTTTACTGCTTTCCACCTGAAAGCTGTAGAAGGGGATGTGCTTTACAAGTGCTTAGTTAGTTGGTTTTAATGGGTAAACCATATAAATAATAATGAGAGGGGAAGGAGGCAATACATGGAGTGGAACTCATTAATTACTATTTATTAGTCATTAAGGAGTGAACAAAGTGCTAATTGAAGTGTATGAGCTTGACTAGCTACAAATGTTTTCATACAACTGTAAGAGTCACTGCATTTCAAACCACTGTTAGAGCATTTTGAGTTCTGTTATATATTTTTTACACACCTGGTCTTTGCTGAAGGTTTTCAAGCTATGGTATATCTTGACAATACCTGCTAGTAATTTTCATCAGCACTTCTGGCTCTAGAAATTTGTTGGACACTCATCCTTATGTATGAAGAATTGCTCTATTTTGTTTGGAGCTTTTTCCCCACTCTAGCTAGTATATGTCTGTCTACACAAGGGGAAAAAAAAAAGTGTTCAGAGTGTCATAGTCTTTCTGGGCCACATTCTGATTTGATTGCCAGCTTTCTGTATTTGCAAACATACCTTGTATTTCTTGACAGAGCTCAGGTTGGATTCTGTCCTTAAGTGTTTGTGTGTGTAGACACCTTCACATGTGGGTAGATACTTGTGTGCAAAGGTCTCTCTGTATGAACCCTTGATTCAGAGGGTATATTTTGCAGTTTATTTACAGTGTTACCCATCCTCATTCCGTTGGAGGCAACTGCAGACGCACTGATTGCTGCTCTCTTTTGTTCTTTGTAGATGCCTTTTCCTCTTGTCTTTTTTTTTTTTTCACCCTTTTTTTCTCATTTTCCTCTTTTCCACTATTTGGATGCTGACTTGGGATTTATCCTTGCCTGTGAGAGTGACTTTTCGGGCACTGGCTATGTGGCAGTACCTCTCAGAGCATAGCAGAGCTGCAGGGTTGGCTGCCAGGGCTGTGCTCTCTGCGTGCAGGGACACATCGTGATGCCTCCGGCCTCGACGCCCTCCTGCTCTGATGCTTCTTGACAGCTGCGATCGCACCCGGGAGGAGCTCTATGCAGGAGTGTGTGTCGGTCCTTTGGTCTTATTGCTGGCTCTGTTGTGAAAAATAAAGCTTTCCAGCACATTAAATATCCTTTTGGGAAACAGGGCCACAAAGTGCTGTCTCCCAGCTGCGTGGCTGGTTGCAGTAGCCAAGCCCAGGGTGAGCCTGTGCCCCACAGCAGCCCTTGGTGTAAGGCACTCACTTGTGGTGCCCTCGAGGAAAGCTTGCCTGCTGTGCAAAACAGTTTGCAGTGACTTTTCAGCTCTTTGTGCTGGTGGTACAGCATCTCCACAGGCTGTCTCCTTGCTCCTACTGAGCTGAAGGATGGTGGCCACTTGTCCTGGTTTGGGACAGTGGTCCTGGATTTTAAAGATCTGATCTTGTAACTGGGCATGAAGACACCCAGTGCTGCTGCTGGAGAGCCCAAAGGTGGCACTGGCTGCAGAGCAACAGAGGTGCTGGGGACTCACTCATTTTCCTAAAGGCGAAATACAGAATTGGATGAAAACCCCTGACTGTAGCAAAGCAGAAAGCCCCAAATCTGTGAGCTCTTTTCTTCCTTATCCTGCTTTGGTCCCTGGCAGATACTTTGATGGCCAGGCCTCATTCTCCCTGTGAAGGACAGGAGTATTGTATAACCTCTAACTTGGACAGTGACTAGACATTTTTAGTCTCTTTTGAATAATTTGTAGCATGCAGGATCCTTTTTCAAGGACGAAGGCCTCGAAACATGCTATCAGCATGTTGTGTTTGCATTGTACCTGTGCTCTTTCCTTTAAGCTTCAGGATGGAGCTTTCAGGGAGGTGCAGGTTACACGATGCTCAGAGATAGTCTAAGCCCTGGTGGCTGCAGGCAGTGAGCACAGTCATTCCCACACAGCGCCCACAGTGATGAAGAGAAGTGTCATGAGGATTTGTGAGCGTGGACAGCCCTTCTCAGAGGAATATCTCCATCTATATTGAAATTTGCATCTGGACTTTGGTTGTTCCTTTTGTTTGTTTTAATATTAGCTTGTTAATTATCCCAAAAGAGAAATCAGTATGCGTTGTTCTAAAAATAACAAATCCTTAAATGCTTTTGTGCCTGAATAATCTCAATTTGGCGACCCACAAACCATAGGCAGAAACATAAAAGAAATAATTTTCTTTTCTCTTAGGAACCAGATGGCTCAGTTCAATCTCTGTGACATTCTCTAAATGAAATTGTGTTGTAGACATTCAGCAAGAAACTAATTTCAGGAGTTTGGGAGAACTCTGGAAGGGTGAAGGGACCAAAACTGCAAATTATGTGTCTCAACAGGGGACAGGAGAGAAGATGTGGGAAGAAGAGAGGATGAAATAATTATAATGCGGAATTTATTCCTAGCTTTTCCTTCCATTTTCTTTTTAAAGGAATAACAAAATTTGCCTATTTATTCAGCACTCACATTTAACAGCAGACTTGTGTCAGTCTGTATGTCTTGGCCTGAAGTTGTTAATTGAACAACTCCTTAAATCTGTTTGCAATTCATGTTGTGGCAACTCACTGTGTACATCAGCTGGCGATGCTGCACTTCCCCCATGTGTGACCACAGCAGTGTGAATTTGGAACAGGGTATCTGCACATATTGTTTGCAGTTGGATGGGCTGTATGGCTGGAAATTTGTAGCCTGAAAATATTTGAGTGTCTGAGTATAAAATTTGCTTTCACCTGAGTGTTCACACCTGTAAAGCTCAAGTATCAGATCTGCTACTGTGGGAAAGACTGAAGTTTGAAGAAAGGACAGGGAGGAGGGAGAGGCTGGTTCAGTTCAGTCACTAGGAGCATCCAGTGCTGAGAGCATTGCTGTACTTGGAGACAAGAGGGGAAGAGTGAGGATTTTGTTGAGAGGAAGGGGAGAATGGACTTTTGCCTGATCAGCAGTCACTGTGGGCTGATCTACCAGAAGGAAATAGCTGAGCCTGCAGGGTAGTTAGAGGATCTGGATGTGATGGAGACGTGGGGTTCCTGCAGCTCTCTGGCTGGCTGGGTTGTTACTCAGTGCTCACACTGGGAAGTACCTTTTCTCCTGTCTGTGGTGGGTGAGAAGGGTGCCTGAGATCAGCAGAGCCATGGGAAATTGTGGTAACACTCAATTGTGGTGACTATTGAGTTTAGTCATGTGCATCATATTTTAGCAGAGAACGAAATTGCAGTCTGGAGCAGATGAGTGCCATGGGAACAGCTTGGTTTTAGCCGCTCCAGTAGCACAGGGCTGGAAAGCAGAAGATGGAAGGAAAAGGCTGGAAAGGCCTTAAGGACTGATACATTTTGAAATGTATTAAGCTGTTGAGTTGGATCTCTGGCACTTAAATCCACTCATTGGTGACAATTTAGATCCTATTCATAAAGATCCTTTCAAACTAACTCTTATGTCTGTGCTACTGTGTGGTGAAAGCAGGGGCTGCCTCTTGTCTTTGGACAGGTCTTTTATGCATCCCATGTCTCATTTTCTCCATGATGGATAAGAATGTTAATTCTCCATTTAGGATGTGTTTTGGCATAATCTACCACAAAGTTACAAGGCACTTGTGAAGCTAATCAATACTGTCCTGTCAGTATGGGCCTCTGGAGAGAAAAGGGTATGTGGAATAGGAGATGTCAATGCAGGAGCATCTTTGGTCAGAGACTAAAATATGAGGAGTAGTGGGACACCAAAGATGAAGAGTAAAAGTAAATAATACACTTTCATTTCCCTCTCTGAGTAAATCACTGTGTACATATATATGTGTGTGTGTGTATATGTATATATATATATATATACATACATATACATGTGTATGTATTTTTCTTCCCAGGGCAAAATAAGGTACAATTAATGTAACAAAGTCTGACACATTAACAGAGAGGTGCAAAGGTTTGTGAAGCTGTGGAAGTAATTGCTTTGACTCTTGCATTGGAGCTTTAGGACAGCTGGATGATATTTATTTCTGCCTCTGTCATTGTCTCCTTGTTCCTGTGCATTACCTAACACAAAACATCATTCCTGCAGGCTTTGGAAACTGTGGCAAATTGTCATTTTGCCATTACTGACTTTTCCTTTAGCAGCCAGTTTGTGTTTCCATAGCCTGCAGCTGCCATCACAGATTCCCCAAAGAAAGGAAGGAGTGTTTTGTCTATTTGCTTCTCAATTTCTAGGTTATTTTATACCCTTTTCTCCAGGGGTGCTATGTTTTCTTCCACGGTAGAAGAAAGAGCTTGCTAAGAGCTTTGTCACTGCCATTACTTTGCTGCAGGCAGGAATCAGGGCTGTGTATGCATTTCCCCCTTTCTCTCCTCCACTAAGGGCTGTCCTTCCAGCCCACTTAGTTGGGCAGCCTCTGGAGTAGCTCCCACCAGTTCTTGGCAGCACAGAGTTGAATTCCTCCAGTCTGTCCTTCCAAGTCCATCTTCCTAGAAGTAGCAAAAGCAAAATATTATCCTATTTTTGCAGGTGGGAGGTGTGCTGAGGCAAGGAGGGGTTCAGTAGCATTGTGGAGGTTCAGGCAAAGAACATGTTTAAGGCCAAAGAGGGAAAATTCTGACATTGGCTGTCCTTTGTCATCTGGCTGTTCTTCCCTTCTGTAATGGAAGATCATAAAATTTGACCTCACTCAGTTAAAGTTTACTGTCTTATGAATTTTTTGAATGGGGAAACAATCACAGTCTTGGAATCTCCCTGCTCTCAGCTGTGAAAAAGGCTCTGATGAAGGTGGACTATGATTAGGTGCAAAAATGTAGCACTGTGGTTAGCCATTGGCCTAAGAGCTGGGTTGGCGTTATAAACTTGGGTAGTTTTGTTAGGTGTTGGGATCAGTGACATCAAAATATTGCACAGCCCTTTTGCAAGCTCTCCGCCCAAAGCAGGAGTTGCCTGGGTTTTGCTGTCTCTGTACAACATCCAGTGCACTGTGCCAAGGAGCCCTGTGAGGCGGATCTTTAACTGCAAGAGAAAGGTTTCTTTGGATAGTAAAAAAAGCTTGAAACTAACATGCTAGAGCTGACCTGGAGGTTTATATCCAGCCCTCATCCCTTAAGCCTTCAGGCAGTTCAGAGGCAAAGTTGTGTTTTATTTTGTGTGGCCACTAGAGTCATATGTGGCAACAGCTTCCATGACAGGGATGTGTCCTTGAGAAACTGAGATGATGTGTCTTCTGAGCCCATGACATGCTGTGTAACAACCTGCTGTGACTTATGAAGAGTCATTGCTGTTTGTTCCTAGACAGTGTTGAGTTTTTGACAGTGGAGTAACTGGTTCCAGTGGAGGGGGACCTTGCACCTCCTTGTCCCTTCTCTGGGTGTCCTGTCCTCTTCATAGAGGAGCAAAAGATGGCTTAGCTGCAATAGCCACTCTGTTCTTTGAAGATGGGTAAAGTACATGAGCTCTAATCTGCTGTTATTTATAGCTCTGCCAGGAGGATTTGGTCATTTCAGTTCACTATTACTGATTTTTTTTAAAACTTATTTCTCTGTGTGTGACATTCAAACTATAGCTGTGGAACATCTCTCGTTGCTGACCTCTCTGAACAGCCCTGCAGTGCCACGTGGCGGAGCTGTCTTTGCATGGATGATTGGGTTTGAATCTTGGCAGCCAGGGAGGAAAAGTGGAGTGGAAAACCGATCCTGATGAGCAGTGAAGGGATTAGCTAGGGAGATTGTACACTGTAAATTTGCATTTCTTTTCCTAGATAGTCCCAGGAAATGCAGAGAAAGACAGTACAAACACCAACACGAAAACCAGTAGTCTTAAGCTAGTTCTGAACTTCAAAGAAAGATCCAGCTAGTTTAAGGCAAAATTACAGGCTTTGTTATCCAAGCTCATCAGTGCCACAGGGCTGGTGTCTTGGAACTGTGGAGGAGTAGGTTGGCTTCTCTTTGCTCTGTGCATCATTAAAGCCGAAGCCAGCATGGTTCTGATTTTTTTTAAACATGATGTTTGGTAATGATGCATGAAGCAGAAAGGAAGTTGTTTGATTTCCCTTTCCCCCTCCACCCCGAGAACCAGCCTTAGCTTTTTTGCATGCTGTCAGCTCAGGAAAAATCATGTTGAGACTTTAAATGGAGCAAATAGGATGAGAGAATCGTTAGGAAGGGAAAGCAATAAGAATGCTTTTGCTGTTTGTTTTTAGAGTCGTACAGGGGTGATGGCCTATCAGATGTGGTGAGTACTGGATAGGAGACACTGTAGGAGCTGGAGATGGCAACTGTAGTGATGCTGGTGTGGGTACCAGTCTCTTCAAGGTGGAACTGAACTGTTGGATGCAGGAGCAAGGGTTTTTCTACTTGGCCTGATAATCTGTGGAGGCGACTGCAGACTATAGACTGTTTGCTGGCACTGTTGTATTTCCCAGTCCCTCCTGAACTGGTTAAGGGAGTAGTCAGATCTCAAAGCAGTCTTGAGAGCTCTGTTATTTTCCAAGAGAACAGTAACCCCTGAGTAGCCAGTACCCAAGCTCTGAGGTGTTTGAGGCTCAAACCCATATCCTCTGATCAGGCAAACAGCTGGCAAAAGCTCACGTAGAACTGAAATGTCTAGAAACTGGGGACCTGGAGGTAGTTCTGGGGGATCAGTTAAATGTTTGATTAGGAGACAATGTTTTCAGTCTTTGCCATAGCATTCATGCTGCTGTGAGCAGGAGTACACAGAAACCAGCTGGTCCTTGACCACACTGATGGCTCTCAGGAGCACAGCGTGGTTGCCAGTGTGCAAGAAGTCACCAATCCAAATAAGTCAAATTTTTGTTTGTTATTAGATCATCAGTCACTGAAACGAACACAATTTCTGTCCCAGCCACACTTCACATTCACAATGTGTGGTCATTAAAAACTCATAAGAGGTATTCAGAGTTTCTTTATTTAGTGTTTCATGGAGGTCATACCTATAACTGAACTGAAACATCATCATTTGGTGTTTTCTGACTTGAGACTTTTATTTTTTAATTCAGAAGGATGTAGGCAGCAGAGATATCAGTTCATACTTCCAACAGTTCATTATCTTGGTTTGATTCACTATCACTTGATACAGCAAAGCACGTTTTGGCAGCTGAAAGGCCTAACCTATTGGATACAGTGCTTCCTACTACTTGCCTGCATTGATTGCCCTTTTGACACTGTCACTGGGAATGGAGAGTAGGGTGGTAATACCCCATGAAATGTCAAGCACATATGTGCTATATTAGTTTGCACAAGTAAAGGGCAGATTGCACAGAGCATCTTTGCTTAGAGGCTACACTGACGGCAAAATCCATAATGATTTAACAGCAAGGCTGTGGTGTAACCTACACTGGGCAAGAAATTCAGAGCTGCTGCTGTAGCAGGTACCTCCTTTGCAGAGCAGGTTTCTAACAGTGTCTGGAAGTTCAGCCTCTTGTGATAATGCCTTTACATCATTCTGAGGCACCTGACCTGTCATGCAATATCCAGGAGAGGTGACACAGAGACACAGACTGCCAGCACAGCATGGTCCGTTGGGTAATCATCCCATTTCCCCAGGGCTTTTGTGTGGAGGACAGCACTGGTAATCAACCATGTTTTTAGTGGAAATGGAAATCATTATCCTCTTGTTTTGTAGGGATGTCTGGCCCAAGGAGAACTCTGCTTTTTCTCATCTTCCTCTGAAGTCAGTGATGGTCACTCTCTTGAGCTTTTTGGAAGATCTTTTGAGTTTTCATATTTAACCTTATTTTTCATCCTGTAACTCTGCACTAGTTGTTACAAAATCTGGTCACTGCAAAGGGAGACCACAAAACTTGGTAAACTTTAAAATAAGCTATAAAAGCTGTATTTTTTATTAAGTAGCAGGCTTGTTGACTGAAGGCACTAGTAGTCTTGCCTTTACATTTTGCAGGCAGTATTTAGTGAGACTGTATGTATAGCATGTCTCAGGTATGTTTATCTTCTCTCATTCCCACCTGAAATTGCAGTATATCCTCTGTTGACATCCCAGTTGTTCTAACAGTTATTAGGATGCTGCTGACACCAGGGAGGTGATCAAGAAGAATAAGCAGTAGGTGAAGAGCCTGAACTGTTTCTGCGATGGTGACTGTATTTACGTAGGAACCCCTAAGGAATAATTGATGGGTGAAGCAGTTGAGCTGATGGTGCAAAGCACTGAGGGAATAGTTATGGCCATGTGTAGGGGCCCTCGGTGACCTTTGGAGCTCAAAACAGCGGTGGGAGAATATGGTTTCGTGCCTGTGGGCTTCTCTGGAGGTGATGTATGTGCACACCTCTGTGTAGAGTTTAAATCTATGTTTCCTAGACTATGCTTAGGTTTGATGCATTTATTCATGGTGGTGAAACTCCAGAGGAGCTTATGCATTTAATATTAGCTAGAATGTAATCTCTGCCACAAGTCTGACACATTTGTAGCATCAGTCAGGTGGTGTTGACACCTTCCACAAAGGTTCTTTTAATTTTGCTTGAAACTAGCAATAGCTTCAGGAAAAAGTCGCTATAAGATTAACTCTTATTTAATCTCTTCCCTGTTTAACATTCCAGCTATTTTGAGCTTGAGTATGAGGACTGCACACTTCTAGGTGTTAGGACTGAGTACCTCTGTTTCTGAATTGGCTGTTTTCTTGGGCATGAATGTGAGAAGAAACTTCTTAAGAAGTTCCCTTTGCATTGGGTAATGACACTGCAGGGCAATTCTCTGCATCTGTACCTCAGTTTCTGAAGCGAAACAGTTAGGAGAGAGAGAAAAAGAAAACTGAAAAATGAACAATTTCTGAACATTTTGGTTGAACATGCTCTGTTTTCAGCCTGAAAGTTGACAAATATCAATTGTCAATGTCAAATGAAAACTTTCTCCAGCATAGATTGGAGGGCACTGGTTGAAATTACTGCTATTACTACGGTGAAGTTGTAACAAAGTTCTTGGCTTGGTCAGCTGACTTTTAATTTTAGCTTTTTAATTTGTGAAATAAACCTGTGACCGCTTTGCCCTTTCAGTAATGAGGCACTTAGTCCTTTGTAGCTCCTTCTTACAGCACAAGTGAGATTCCATCTTCCCCAGAAAAACAAGCATGCATGGCTTGAGCTAAAATAGCCAGAGGAGGGTACATAGCAAAAAGAAAAGAGCAATCCTGAATTGCTCCACTGGAGGGAAGTGTTTGACTCAGTGTTGAAAGTAGCAGTGTAATTTTTCTCCTTTAATCTATTTGTTTGGGTTTTTTTCCCCCCTTCAAGTGCACATGATAGGAAATGGCAGCAAAAAAGCAAGTAATACCCTTGTCTGCAGACTATTTCAGCAAATCCCATGCCCCTGCTTATAGTGTCTATTTTAAGCTGAAGTCTTCCAAGACCACATCTGTCTGAGATGCTTAAACTACCAGGGGAGGGTGAAAAAAACCAAGTCAAAGTAACAGCTTTTGGGAATCTGTTGCTTTTCAGAGCTGATTGAATTACTGTCATTATCTCTTTTGACCCAGACCTTTGACATTTGACTGAGCCTCTGACATTTTCTTTCAAGAGACAGTGAAAACATTGGTTGTGCCTTCCTAATGACAGACTAATTGCTTTTAAAGACTGAAGGGACACTTTCACGTTCTTATTTGTAATTGCTTTCTGCCTTCCAGTGAAGTCCTGTTCCCAATTGTTTTCTCTAGCTGTCTTAGCTGGTACTGACATTTCTATTATTCAAAAGCTTAAACTAGGAGGAAAAGAAAAAAGACCTACACAACAAAAAAGTAGCCCTGAAAAGTGTGCATCTGCTGGGTGACAAATGGCAGAGTGTGACTCAACAGTCATGATGCTGCTGACTGATTTGGCTGAACCCTCTCGGGAATGAAACCTGTGATTTGCTGATTCCACACAGGTTTTCTCGGGTAAGTGGTGCTTGAGGTGTTCTGCTCCACGTTCCCTTTGCAGGGCAGGACTGTGCCCTGAGCTAAATTAACATCACCTGAGAGTATTTCCAGGAGGTTTCAGTGCCAGCACAGCTGTGTGCAGAGGTGAAACATGAAATTTCCCAATGTAATGGAGGATCTAGCTGGGTCCAGGCTTTGTTAGTGCATCCTGTGGTGTCAGGAGACACAAGTACACTAGTGGTCACTGTTACATTAAAGAAATACCAGCTGTATGAAATAATAGATGATGGGACTATTAGGAAGGTTTCTTAGTTGGTATTTGAGAGCTGTTGATTTAATTACCTCCTTTGTCATCAGTTCCCTCAGACCTTGGACAAATCATCAAGGGAAGCCTCAGTCTCATCTGAGATTTTGCACCCAGAGGTGGTTCCTAGCTGGGATTACATCTTTGGGGACATAGAGTCCACAGGAAAGCATGACATGGGAACTTGTAGGCCTGAAACCAGGTCTTAGCCTCTGTGTTTCAATTACCTGTTTATAACATAAGGATGGTAGGTAACAGCAATCCCTTGGGAATGGTGTGAGGTGAAATTAAAGATAGTGAGTGGAGAGAGAATACAGAGAATAAAGAATTCATTGGGGTGAGCTAGAGGAATGCCAGAAAACCAGTTTTGGTTTTAACACAAGTTAAAAATATGGGACACATATTAATGCAGACATTTGCTTGTATATTCTCGTCTCTCCTCTGTGAGCAGACAGACCAGCCTCCTCTTGCTCATAACTGCAGAATTATCTCCTCCAGTCACTGCACATGGAGTGACTCAGTGGTAATTTCTGATTCTGAAGCAGAAAAGTGACTGTATGAAAGTGCTAGAGATACTTTTAGCCCCGGGTGAGCAATCAGCAGCACGTGGGCTGGAGTGGTGTGTGGGGCTGCGAGCACTGGCTGCTGAAATGCAGACCTGAGTGTCTTACCTCTTCTTGTGCTGAAACTCTGACAACCATTTCTCCCTCATGCTCTCCCTTTTGTAATTTTAAAATCATAATCAAAAGCATGAAGGGCATAAATGTAGCCAATGTGTTTGAACATCCCTCCCTTTGCACCTTGGCCATGCCTAGCTCCTTTGCTTTAATGGATGTGCTTTGCGCGGCTTGGGGGTGCTCTCAAATCACACAATCAGAGGGCACTGCAATGGTTATGATAATTTTGTGCTCTCAGCAGTGTCTGCTAAAGGACTGCCTGTCCCTTCTGTGCTGCGGCATGAAGATATGCCTTTGTTTTCTGCCTAAAATGAGACTGGATGAGAGGCAACATGGCCTTTCCTCTCTGAAAGGTGAAGTTTTCAATGTACAACTAACCCAGAAAAATCTCAGGAGAAGATCTTGCTTCGGCTTTCATTCTCCAGGTGCAGCAAGGATAAAATTCCACTCTGTGCTAAGATGAACCTCCCATGTGATTTCAACATGCTGGTGGTCCCAGATCTTGGGATGCTAGGGGTAACTTCAGTAGTGATGTAAGTGTGCCTGAGCAGCACTTCAGCTCCCAGAAGGTTCACAGATGTTGCCTGTGCTCTGGTAACCAACAGAGACATTTTGTGTGCTCTGCTTTTCACAAGGGGATGATTTTTCTCATATTTCTCTCACGAAGTGGGAAGGCTTTCATCTTTCCAGCAGTGAGTCAAATAGAGCTTGAGTCACAGGCAGAGAAGTCTTTACTATCTGATAGCTCCACTGTAATCTGGGAAGAATAATTTGGTGCGAGTTGGTTTAGTCCCTACTGGGACAGATGTCTGCATCACAAAAAATCGATTTGCCATTTGAATAGAGAGGTTAAATGGACTGTGAAGACTGCTCTCCTGTCAGCTCTAGAGGCAATGATGTCTTGTGATTTCAGGATATCAAATGTAAGGCACCTTGATAGGACATGGAGGGAAAAGATTGCACTGCCAGGGCAGAGTCTGCAGCTACTTTGTGGCCAAAATGCTCTTAGAGGCTTAGAGTAACTAGAGGATGTCAAGAACACACAGGTGCTTTTGTGTAAATGTAAATGAACCTGTGTGCATGCATATACACATGAAAGAGTGCACAGTGCATTTGAGGAGAAGAGAAAGAGGAGTGAGTCAGATCCAAATGTTGACAGATGACAAGAAAATTCCCATTTAGCCGAAACATCTGAAGAACCTCCAGGAAACCGACAGCTTGACTCTCAGCCTTGAAAATGTTCATTGGTGACCTGACTAATATCATAATGCAGACCTGTCTCTATCTTTATCCCATGTTTTTTACAGGCTTTTATTTTCCTGCCTCATTTCCATGCCCACATCACAGTTCAAATCATTTTAGCAAGATGGCTGTGCTTAATCTGACTCCCTGTGCCATGTGTATCTTGTTGATTACAGACCTTCTTAAGATGCCATTATGAGTGACTCTTTGCATGTCCTCCTGTCAGCAGCTTTTCCCTTCCTTAAGCCTCTTGAATGTCTTTGCTCATGGGATTATAAACCTTTGAATAAATACAGTACGATTACTGAATGAGTGTAAGTTTTGCTCTGGGATTGCCAGTCACTTAGTGCTTGGAAAGCAACAGCAACCAAAGGCACCTGTAGATAGATGGCCTTTGCCAATGACTCTTTATTTACATGCAAATTGTGTCAGGAGTTGATATTAAGGAAAGTTTGGTCTTGGTTGAGATCTGCTTTCATGCTCTAGGTTATTTGGGAATAGGTGGAGTGACACGGCAACTCTGCATGCACAGGGGTCCTTCCCTCTCTCTGGTGCAAGCCAGGCTGGAGTGGGATGGGATGGGATGGACTGGGGAAGGGAAGAGCAGGCTGGTAGATGAGGCAAATCATTCATTACTGTCTGCTCATCTGTGTCTCTTTTAAAGAGCTGAGGTCTTGCAAAGCACTGTGCCTGTAGCAGCAGGTATGAGGGTAAGCAGAGATAAAAGTTAAAAACCCAAAAAGCTGTTGGAAACAATACTTAGGTATGTGGTGTAACTGCTGTCCTTCTGCAGCAACCACAGAAAAGTAGATGAGATGAGTGGTCATTTATCCCACTCATTTTAGACATGCTGGACAGATCTCTGATTTCTCCCTGCCTCAGTGTCTTGTTTCTGGTACAGTGACGTGAGAGGATGTATTCCAAACAGTTCCCTGTCTGACTTGCTCTCTAAGATGACAGGATGATTTGAAAGACTGTACCCATGTTTTAAGATAAGTCCTATGCCGGAGTGCTTGAGCAGCTCATGGAAGTGCTGTGTTTAACTCCAAAACTCACTCTTGGTTGAGGTCTCACTTCTTCATGAGGACCTCACATTAATTGCTTATTCAGATCTAGTGTGTTACATGTTTTGGATGACAATTCTAGAATGCTGAAGTGGGTCAGGCAACAAGTCCTTTGAGTCCTTGTGCAGCTTGTATTCCTTGACTACTTGGCAGCTTTTGAGAAATCTCCTGGGAGCACTGAGAGAAAAAGAAGCAGCAAGCAGGAAATGGCAAAGCAAGTGCTTCGTGTATCCGAGTGAGTAGCTGCTCTCAGTCTGTGTTTGGCAGAGTACCCACAGGTAACACCTGATGTCACAGGAGTTGTGGGCTGGAGAATGCCCTTTTCTTCCTGCTGGAAATGGAAAATCTGATTGCTTCCCTCTGCCACAAACTGTCTTGAAAATGAGTTTGATTTGATTTGAGTCAACCTTTGGAAAAACAATCTTGGTTTCAGGTTGCAAAGGAGAGATGTTTATGGACTCAGACTAGCTCTGTGCACCTGGAAGATGGTTGTGAAGGGTCAGGCTGTGGCAAGTGTGGTCCAGCTTGACCCTGAGGGGGTGTGTGCTTGGATTGGGGGTTGCCTGTGTGATACAGGAGAATGTCCTGAAGGGTTACTAGGGGGCCCCAAAGACTCATTATCTCTTTAGACCCAAATTCCTGTGATGTCTCAAAGGACTCATGTTTGCATCTGTTCTTGTCCAAGCATTTTGTGTGTATAAGTTAGGCAGCAGCAGATTGGGTTAAAGCCTAGAAGAGAGGCCAAAGATGAATAATCAAGGAACAGCCTGCATGCAAGTGAACTCGCATGAAGCTACTGGAGGCACTGGAACTGCAAATGGAAATATCAGTGTGTGCTCTGTCATGTCGGTGATCCTGGTATGGACAACTCTTGAGATGTGCTGACTTTTGGCTTGTGACCATGAAGTTAGTAACATTCTGCTTGGAGCCCATGTGCAGGGAAATACTTGCTTGGGGAATGACAGTTACTTTTATGCCTTAGGCACTGATTTGATAGAAGCAACTACTGCAGCAAGAAGTGCACTGTCCTGATAGATATTGGTTTGTCAGGAAAGAGAATATCAGGATATTTTAGAGTAGGAATCCTTAGTTTGTAATACATCGTTGGGTTTAATAATGCTTTGAGACAATTAGAATAGATATAAAGCATTTCAAAGAAATATTCCACACCCACCCCATTAACTTGGAAGAAAATCGTGAAACACTTGGGGACTGTTACTGCTTTCATTCCACGTCAAAGGAAGCACAAACTCCTGAAACATTCACTTTAAGTGGGTAATGAGGAAAAGGGGTATGGGTAAAGCTATCTGAGTACTCCCACCTTGAGCTAATTTCTTAATTCTCCTTAGTTGAGTGATGACATCACACCATTCCACTCTGGTAGCTTTTAGTGGTGGCAAATCATGTATCTCCACCAATTATGAATTTGACTTAATGTTGTTTATTTTTCTTCTCCCTCTGCTGACTGGATTCTGGGATCATCATGGGCAGTCAGGCCAGACAGAAGGAGAACTGAATGGATGGAGGGTGTCAGGGTGGTGTTTCCTGCAGCGAGAACAAGTGAGGTCTTCCAGATCCCACAGGAGACACTAGCTGGTTTTTGGAAATGGCGATTATCAGACATTTGACTAAATCCTTCAGCTATGTTATGTGTTTGTGTGTAAGTGTAATGTGAGTGCAGTTGTCCAGGCATATATTAAGTATTGTAATAATTTTGTTAATGTAGCAAATACTTTCTATTATTTAATACTTTTAAAGTGATGTTTTTGGCTTCCTATTCTGTATCTCACAGCATTTTATTGCTCTGTTAAATTGCCCGTGTACCTCTCCTGGGTGCATGTTAATGGCAGATGAATGGGTCTGACAAATGGGTTTCCAAAGCTTCAGAGGGCAACTGAGATGAGCAGAGCCCCATTTGCCTGCACATCTGCAGTGGTTACAGCTGTGCCCGTATCATGTACACATTCAAATGTACTCTTGGGTTTTGATCAAGATGGGGGGAGATAAAAAAATGACCTTATGCAAACTGATTTAGTGAAATGTGTCCCCTGGAGTCCCTGCCTGTGTAGAAATGATGGGATGAATCCTCCATGTGGTGGTGTGGGAGGTGGCTAGTGTTTGTCTCCACAGAATCCCTCAGGAGGATTTTTCCCTGGTCCACGGGGTTGGGTCCTGCATCTACACGAGGCTGGTTTAGGGTCAAATACTAGCAATCAAGTCTGTTTTTAGTTGCTTTATCTTCTTTCAGGCCTGGTCCTTCTTTCCTGCATCTCCCCCAGCCCCTTTGGTCTTGGTTTTCTTAAAACATCAAGGTTTTCTCCAAGCTTGGGTTAACTGTGCTGATTGAAGTATTTCCTGTAGCTGAGGGGAACAGCAGTATGCCTTTACAGAGCAAAAAGCAACTCTGCTGAGGCAGTAAGAGAGGAGGTTTGAGAACTCTTATTGCTAGTTCTTTTCAAGATTGCCTCATACAACAGCGCAGTTCAAGGGTTCCTATGAAGCAGAGCTCAGTGGCATCATCCAGGTTGGTCTGAGCACAGAGCTGGAATGAGACTGAATGCATGGCTCAGACATACTGATTTATTGTTTCAATTATTGTTTAAGGTCAATATTGCAACAAAATAAGCTGCAGCATAACTAAGCTAGACATGGAGGAATCTGGGAGGTAGAATTTATGGTCTAGCTCTTCACTCCAACACTTTGAGCAGGCTTTAATGAGAATTGTGTGTGCTTAGCACCTGGGAAAAATCAAAAGCCATCTGCTGAGTGTTTGTGGGAGCAGATTTTTCCTTCTGTCCAGGCAGCTAAGACTAAGAGCATTGAAAAATGGAGCCTGTTCAGAAGCTAACCACAAATCAACTCAAGGACAACTCTGTTTCACTAACACAGAGTTGGACTAGATGATCCTCAAGAATCTCTTCCAACTCTGTATATTCTGTGAACATGTTTCTTTTTTGTGTGTATTCTCTTCAGTTCAAAGAGCCTGAGTAACTGACTGGGTTTGAGGAGCTGATTGGGCTTCTGGCACTGCCTTTTTGTTGTGTCATTTGTTTGTTAGTTCAGTGGTAAGAGTAATAAGTTGAAAGTTCTGGGCCCTGTACTCCCTGCTTGACCTTTGAGTTTCTAAACACTTTAATTCAACTAATGGGCTGTTGGTTTTGGTACTTGTTGCTTGTGGGGAACAGGTCAGGAGTTGCAGAACATGGACTGGGAGAATCACAAATAATACATTTCAGTATAGAAGGGAACAGGACACATCGATTTTTGTTTTCTTATCGCCAACAGATTGATAACAGTATTTTTGCTTTTATCCTCCAATGGAACCTGTCTTCTGGGCATAAGTGACGCAACTTACTGTCTGTGGCGTTTCTCAGGGGAAAAGCAAGTCCTGCCTTGCAAATTGTGAAGAGGCACAGCCCAGCACTGGCTGCTCAAGGGACATTGTGCCTCTTTCAGTTATGAGCCACAGCATCCTGGCACAGCAAATCTGTTCATTCATGTGCTCATAGGTTGTTCCTTGAGTTCTTTGCATACCTGTTAGTTTTCAGTGTAATTTATTCCAAAGTGTTCCCATTTCAGTGTGTGGTTTGCCAAGTCAGCGCAGAGTTAACGTGTTTCAATCTTTGCAGGCAATTAAAGAGGTGAAAGTAGGCTGAGTTCATGGAAGGACATGAGTAGCAGCCTGCCTGACTTGAAAGGCTGCTTATTTTTCCAGTGCTGCTGATTTCTGGATAATGACAGATTCTTATACTTCAAGGTGAGAAGGAATAGGAGAAAAGAGACAGTGTGCTTCTGCAAGGAGTTTGTGGCCAAGGCATTCAGGTTCAACTGTCTGAAATGAAAGCTCTGGAACAGAAAGAAGAAAATCCAAGCTGAACTGGCAGCAAAATTTACGTATCCCTAACGAGTGCTTTTGCACTGTGGTAGTTGAATTCTCTCTCTTTTCTTTAAAACTTGGGGGTAATTGCTTTCCCAGTTCTTTGTGCTGTCCAACAAGCTGAAATGCTTTAAAGACAGTGTTGAAGGAACACTAAGTGTCACCAGGCAGAAATTGAGAGAGATTGAAGAGGAAACAGTATGTGAAGCTCAACAGAGCAATAAGCAGTTAAGGCTGTTTCTTCTCCAGGGCTGCTGGACCTTGGCTCCCTGCTTGGGAAATACCTTTGGGAATTAAGGGTCTGAGTACTATGAGATCCAGATTTTACATCCATGATAAATAAGGATTCAATGAAAGGCTTATTGTATTTTATTCAGTTCTGTACTAATGAGCAAGATTTTATTTATAAAGGTGCAGTTTTATGAATGATCCTCTGGTGATGTTAGTGTTTGGTGTGGTCATGGCAGGCGCTCTCTATGGCCAGAAAAGAGTGCTCATTACAGTCTGAAGGGAGCAGATAGTATGTTTGCTTTTCTCCATTATCTGCTCTGTTTTTCTGAGTAATGGTTAAGATGTCTATATTCAATAGATCATCATAGAATCATAGACTTAGCTGTATTGGAAAAAGACCTCAAAGATTGAGTCCAACCCTACCATGGTTACTAGACCATGGCACTAAGTGCCACATCCAGTCTCATCTTGAAAATGTCCAGGGTGATTATGTCTATCTTTGAATTCTTCAAGTGGAGCAGTGCTGCTATAAGCACATGCAACATGAGATTTGCCAGTTAAAGTTTGAAATTGTCTCCTGTTCATGGCGGTACAGTCTTTCAGACACATCAGGTCTGGTTTGCAGAAGGCAAACATGTGGCTCTGGACAATCCCCCATGTCCATAGTGAATAGGTCAAGAAGGAACTAGCTTAGAATAGCAAATGGGGAGGTTAAGAGAAAGCTTTAGGGTTAGGGGAAAAGCCCAGGCTTTATCAATAGAGGTAACTGGTTTTCTTTATCCTTGTGGCAGCCAGGGCAGGTTTTTTTCCAGCAAGGGAGGCAAAGGACAGATCCTTATTTCTGGTGTTTCTAATTGAGGTAGTATTCCCATCTCCCCAGCAGGCACATTGCTAAAAGTGCCCCACATGGATTGTGGTTAGAGAGGGATGAGAATAATCATGCCAGTTTGCAACATCAATTGTTCTGTGATTCAGCATGCACAGGGCCAAGCAACTGTCTCTGCCAGCTTTTGAGGGGTCCCTTTTCACCTAGAGACAGCTAAGGGCTAATTAAAATTGTACTCTCCAAGACTTGGGTTTAATGAGCTGTTTAGTGACAGGGAGGAAAAGATAAATTAAAAAATCCCAACAGCTTCAGGAGGAGGACAATGGAATCAGTTTTCCAATGGTTTTAAGGTGCATGTAAATAAAATCAGCAAGAGTTAGGATCCCATTCTTCTGGGATTTGGTGTGGTGGTATCTCTGAGCATTTCCCCCAGTGATTCCTGCTCTGGATGGAGGAACAGAGGGCGTGATCAGGATGGGCTTTGCCTCAGTGTTGTGCCCTCTGTGACAGCAATTTTAGTAAAGATACATTCAGAATGCAGGCAGCAGCATTGCAATCCTAAGTGCTCTCATTTCCATCGTGTTTTCACAGTTACCTGTGTGCAATTTCGGTGGTCCAACCCCAGGTCTGTGAGTCTGGTTTACTGAGATTTTGCTTTGCCTTTTCCTGGTTTCAGCAGTAAGAATGAAAGAAAATTGTGTGTGTGGCCCAAAAGCACCTTTGTTCTGCACCTGTTCCCCTAGTGTCAAAAATGAGGGTGTCCTCAGACTTTTCTAAGGTCAAATGAAACTAGAATGGCACTTGTGGGGATTGTTGTTTTTGATTGAGATGCCCGAACTTTCCCTTAGCAGGCGAAGCTCCCTGTGACTGCTCTCCTTTCCTGCCCTTGAGTCCTTTCCCTGTGCTATAACTAAAAACACCCAGGTGTGAATTCTCCTTCTGCCTCCATCCTTCAACATGCTAATGTCTTGCTGAGCCTGGGGCAAATTTGCATTGCATCTGCTTTTACATATAAACTAGAGCAGGTTCAGGGATAGGTTTTGATGCTGAACAGTGCAGTGCACTGATGTTCAGTTTGGTCTGGGTGCCCCTTTGCTCCTCATGCCCTGACTGCAGCAAGGCTTCCTGCTTCTGTCAGCAAAGACTGTTCTGTGCAGCTTGGAGAGTTCATCTACTCAAACAATATCAAATGATCAAAGGCAAGGCCAAAATAGTGTTTAATGGGAGATGAGGGTGTGGCCTCGTGGCTTCTGGAGCAGAGAGGTGTGGAGCAGCACCACATGTCCAGAATTGCTGCATGGGACCCGTGGGCATGGTGCTACCTGCTTTGGACTGAGTCTGGGCTATTTTCTGCTGAAGAACTTCCTTTGCACTGTATATTGCATTCTGTTTGTGTGTTATGATTGCTTGGAAGGATGTGAGTTAAACTTTAATGAGTTTCTGTCCAAGAGGCATTGTGAAAATAAATGCAATTCTGCCTCCTCTTCCCCACGCTCCGGCTCCTCCACCCGCCTCGCGTCAAAGCAATCACATAATCATATGGTGCTGAATAAACAAAAGGGCCTAATGTTCCCAACGTGGTGTAGATGGAGCAGTAATGGCAAATGACACAGTTTTTAATTTATTTGATAAACAAATGTGCCCAAGGAGTTAGTTTTGTTCACCAAACAGACACAGGGGCACTCTTGCCCCTCTTCTGTGCAGGTAGTGGTGTGGATGCTGAAGGACCAAAGCAATGGGATTGAAAGAGCTCAGTGTAGCTCTTGTACCAGCCAGATTTTTGTATTACCATTGCTCTCTGGCTTCCTCGGGATTGTGTTTGCCATGGGCTCCTTCCCAGCTGTGCAAAGTGTCTCTCAGCTGCCTTTAATTTCCAGGATGCTTCTTTAATGTTTGTTGCCAGAAGGACAAAGAGGAGCCTGGAAAGCAGCAGCTGTCATGTGAGAGCTGTGGTAGATCAGATAGAAGAATATTTATTTCTCAATTCTCTTTGCAACTTTTTCACAATTTCATGGTCCTGGATAGGGCAGTGGGAAAGCTGAAGCATACCTGTCAGTCACAGCATTTGCTGAAGGGCAATCAGGAGTGGCAGAGAAGGTGAAAAAGAAGGTAAAGCAAGAAAATCAGCTGGGTTTCAGTGGGATTTTTTCCTGCTTCCTATACTCCCTTGCCTTTTTCCTGCCATTATTCCAGACAGCATGGTCAATGGCTGGCCAAGGAATGCATGAGGCTTGACCAAATTCCCACTCAGGGGCAGCTCATCTCAGCAAGTTTTTGCAGCTCAGGAGATGGTGTCTGTGCTCTCAGCTGCTGCTTCTACCCCATTGTAGAGAACCTATTGCTAATTGATTATTCTTTATTTACATTACTGTTGGCAACCAAATCTGAAATATTCAGATTGGTAAGTACTGTGGGAAAGCTGACCTTGGAGGTTATGGAACCCCAGGGAAGCTGATGTGCACTTGGTGCTGTAGGTTTTTATGTTGCCACCTCTGGTTTCCTGTAAGCTCCCCATGTAAATTGGGGCTTCCAGGTTGAAACATACTAATTATGACAGCTGCTTCAAATGTGGAGGAGCCTCAGGTCTGAATGAGACTCGATACTTTAATTTTGCCCTTAACTTTTCACCTTGAAAACTGACTAATAAAGCAGTTTTCCTTGTACTGCTCTGTTGGCTATTGTGCATTTCAAATTCTTCAGGAGAGAAAGAAGCCTGGGAGGCAAAATCTAAATTTTTTTTTTTTTTTTTTATGACAAGCAATAGGGCCTGGGTAATGACTAAATGTTTGTGTGTTGAATGAACAATAAAGAAATCGAGAATTTGCTTAACTACATAAAGATATAAATCCCTTAGTGCCTTACTGTAAAATGGCTCTGAATTGCACGGCTGAACCATGCACTGCATAGCTGTGGGGAACCCATACATTATGCTGTCAGGATGAGTGATACCCTGTTTTGGTAGGAACAACAGGAGTCATTCATTACTTCAAGAGCTCTTTTGAAAGCTGACAAGGTGGTAGCCTGCACTGGCAATAGCATCTTTTAAAGCTGAAAATACCCTCCTTGCGCTATCAGAAGAGGTTGGACACTCTAAGAGCTTCTTCCTGCTCATTTGGCATTGACACTGTCTGTGGGGCAAGTGTCTTGCTGGCTCTCCTGTAAACTGCAGCAGGAGGTGGAGAAGAAATGGGTGGTGTGGAGTGTTATTGCTGTGTTTGCAACCTCACACAAATCTTGATTTAAAGGCAATATTTGCAGAAGTGACTCATAAACCTAGGTAGTATGGAGTGGCAAAGTGCTGCAGGCACCAAAGTTGTTTTAGAGTTTTTGACATGTTTTATCCTCTGGCTGTAAATGAAATATCCTTGAAGATCTCACTAATAATTATTGAAGGGGTAAGCACTTTTGGATATGTAGCTTATGTGTGATTTTTGAAAAGTGCTGTGTTGCAGGAATTGGGTCTTTGGCCCATTGAATTGGGAATCCAGAGAACAGTGGTGTGCAAAGTTAGTGGTGGCTCTGAAGGTTTTCCTGTGTTGCAGACCTGAAAGCAGGATGAAGCTGTCTGTGCAGGTATGGAGTGCTGTGCCACAGCAACACTAACTATACGTGGTGGGACAGTGGAGATGTTGATAGACAGTGATGACACTCTGCTCAAAAGGGAGAAAGCACCTCATCTTCAGTCAGCGCCAATCAGCCCATTGCTTGCAAGAACACCAAAGTAATAAATAATTAATTAGCTCCTATCAATATTCTGGAGATTTAATTACTGAAACCCCCCAGTAGCTTCTCCTGGCTCATGTAGCTCTAGTGTTGATGTACAAATGATTTAAACTCATCTTTGCATTTTCACCTTTGCCTGGAACAATCCTTATGGGTTGTGTAGTCTTGAGTTAGAGGCGTATGATGTGTCTCAGTGCCTTTCCTCTGCTCTCACTGATGTTCTGCACTGCCATGTGTCGCCCTAATATTTTTCTGCTTATTATTACCTTTAGAGCTTTGAAAAATAGTTTGTGTTACACTTTTTGAGGCTGTTCAGTCACATGCAAAACTGAGATGTTTTTGACTCTTCTTCCACCTTTCATTTTCTAGTACTGAAATATTCTCTTGAATTAAATCTCTTCAGCCAGGTTTGATATCCCTAATGCCTCAAAATGTGAGTTTAGGTGTAGAAATATTATTTTTCTTTATAAATAATACATTTATAGTCCTTGATGTGAATTATAATTCCTAAGCCTTTAAGCCACATGCATTTTATGTTTTCAGAGCCTTTTTGTTGGTGATTGTGAAGTTTAAAAGTGTGGCTTCTTCAAAAATGAAAACTGAGATTCTCACATAATTACTTGCCTTTAGGAACTGCAGATTTAAAAGAAACTCTAAATGTTGTGAGACTCCCAGTAAAATCATAAGGCTTGGCTGCTCTGGGAATACCCTCAGATTTTTAATTTGACAGGTTAAATGCTGACAGACTTCGGAATGGTGCATTTCAACCAACAGGAATTAATTTTAAGAGGCTTGCAGGGATTTTTTTTTTTTTCTAAAAGTGAGCACTGAGGCTTGCAAAATGTGAGCTCTCACATGGGAAAAGTGTGTCCAGTCAGCAACAGAGAGAAACAAAGCCAAGCTTTGTTGTGAATTCACCTGTGAATTCACGCAGAGTTGGACTTTGGAGTCTGAATATTGATAAGCTGTGCCTTGGAATAATTTTTAATTTTGGGGGCTATTGTTGTTCCGTCTTAGTCACTGTTAGAATCCCTTTGGGCATTGCTGGAGCACAGATGTCGGCTTTGTCTGCCGCCTCTCCATCTCTTACAAAAGACTGTTCAAGCTCTTCAGTCAGGATCTCTTTTCCTTGGCATTGAACAAAGATCAAAACTACACCCCTTCTCAGGGGCTTTGTAAAATGGGTTTGAAACTAGTTATCTGGTGGGGGGAACCCCAAAACAATCACAAGGTTTCAGTAAGGAGAACCTTGGGACACAACAACCCCATGCAGCACTACAGGCTGAGGGAGGAGTGGCTTTGAGAGGTGTTAGTCAGAAAGGGACTTGGGAGTGCTGGTGACAGTGGCTCAGTATGAGCCAACAGTGTGCACAGGTGGCCAAGAAGCCAATGGCATTTTGGTCTCTATCAAAAATAGTGTGGCCAGCAGGACTAGGGCAGTGATCATTCCCCTGTACTCAGCACTGGTGCGGTCACACCTCAGTGCTGGGTGCAGTTTTGGGCCCCTCACTTTAAAAAGGACATCGAGGTGCTAGAGTGAGTCCAGCCAAAGGCAACAAGGCTCATAAAAGGCCAAGAACAAATGTCATATGAGGAATAGCTGAGAGAATTGGATCTGTTTAACCTTGAGAAGAGGCTCAGGGGTGACCTCATTGCTTTCAACTACTACCTGAAAGGTTGGGGTGGTCTTTCCTGCCATGCCTGCAGTGAGAGGACTAGAGAGAATGATCATAAACTGAGACAGGAGATTCAGATTGGATGTTAGGAAAAAAAGTTTTACTGCTAGAGTGGTCAGGCACTGGAATATTGCCTGGGGAGGTGGTAGAGTTACCATCTCTGAAAGTGTTTAAGAGGCATCTGGGTCTGGTGCTGGAGCATATGGTTTAGGGGTTACAGCAGTGACAGGTTAATGGTTGGACTTGATGATCTTAAATATCTCCTCCAACCGTGATGATTCTGATTCTACTGAAATACAGAGACACTGTTGATAGCTTCCCTGCTGCTTGTTTATTTTCAGTTGCCCAGTATAGGGCCATTTGTCAGTGTCTGGTGCCTTCATTGCACGTGACATCATGTTTCTCACGCTGTCGTGTGCTATCAGAGGTGGCAATGGCTGTGCTCAGAGCACACCAGCAGCCTTGGCCTGTTTGAACTGAACATTTAGTGTGTGGTCAACCTGCTGTGGTTTAAGTGAGATTCTCTTCAATACCCCTGGGAGATATGCATGCTTTGGGATTTGTCCAGGACTTCTGTCTGTCCCATCCACCAAACAGCCTTTGTGCTGCAGAGCATGGCCCACAGTGGCATTTATCTCATGTCTGGGACTTGAGACCTCCATAATAGGAGCTCCATTGTGTATGAGCCGTATGTTTGTTAGTTCTAGGGCTGAGCAGCTTTTATGAAACTCCTATTCTTAATCCTTAAAGCAGTCCTCTCTCTTTTATGAAAGATGGTATAGAGAAAATAAATCTCATTGTGTTATGTTCCTGACCATTAACCCTACTGCCTGAAGTGCTGAACCATGCTGTGCACCAGCCCATTAGGTCATTTCTAAAGACACGGAAGCATAAAACTGTCCCTGAGGTTTCTTTTTTCTTTTTCTTAATTTCTATGAGAAATCTCTTTGCAAATGTACAGAGATGGAGGTCTTTTCTAGATTTTGGACACAGTGGGGAAAAAAAAGTTCATTTACTGCAGTGAGACACCCAGGAAGAGTGAGTTGAGATACTAATGAACACACTGAACTGTGCTACAAATGTGCCTGTGTGTGTATCTTGGAACTGGAGAGGTGAGAGCTATTGCTTTCCAGGTTTTTAGGAATGCGGAAAATAATGGAGTGGAAGTATTTTTTCTTGTATCATGTTGAAATTTGAAGTCACCAAGAACTTAAGCTGTGCAATAGAGTTTGGATCTGGCAGTTTGAAAGTGAAATCTCCAAATCTATGGAAGTGATACTCAGAAGAAACTCTGAATCGAATGGCCAATTTTATCCCATTGCTAATATTTACATGAGCAAAAAAGTATCGGTGTTAATAATTTCTTTTTAGCATCAGAGTAGGAGGCAGATTGCATAGGAGGAGAAAAATAACTGGTAGTTCATGGATGATAGAATAAAATTGCTGTAACAATTGTCATAAGTTGGTGTAGGATTTTGGTGTTTTTTCCCGTGTTAACTTCATGGTATGACTTAAATTGAGCTGAACTGAAGGAGAAACACCAAAGAGCAGAGGAAGAAATAAGAAAACTGGTACTGAAATGTGGAGAAGTTGAGAGGACACAGAAAATTTCTCTTAAGCTTAATATCTAGCATATGTACTACAACCCCTGTTTCTTGCACATGCAGGCAGAACAAGAGAGAGGCCTGGGGCTGGCTGCAGGTGGCAGAGGGTGTGTGCAAACCTGAGAGACCTGTGCAGGCCAGCCCATGTCAGAGCTGCACATCTGGCCAGGCTTGGCTATCAGCAGAACTGTCCAGAGTAGTTAAAAAGAGGGGGAAAATGACCTGTAGCAAGCTATTTTTTCTTTCTCATGAGACATGTTTAACACTTAGAGCAAACTATTACAATCAGAATCAGGTTGTGTTATCATCTATTGCTTCAAATTGCACCCAAATTTCCTCAAAGCCAACTTCTTCCCAGCGAGATGGAAAGAGAGGGCTTTTTTTTTTCCTCCCCTGTTTTGCTAAATTTGCCATCTCAGTGTCTCACTCCATGACATTTAACATCTTTGCCAAATTTAATTTGTGCAAAATCAGCCGCTTGGTCGTGCTGAGGGCAGTGCTGCTGACTTTAGCAGTATGTGGACACCACAGTGATTGACACTGCAAGAGGCAACCCCAGGGCCCCTGGGAGAGACTTGCCAGTTCTGCATTGCTCTGTGCTGTGCTAGGCTTGTGGAGCAGCCCTTCCTGTGTGCCTAGAAATGGTGAATTCTCTGTTGGCAGAGAAGCATATTTGGCTGGTCAACTGAGGAGGCTACAGCTATGGCCTGGAAAGCTCTAGGGTTTTGGTATTGGGTAGGTGGGTGACTGGCTGGGTGTAATTTTTTTGTCATATTTGTTGGTGATGAGGAGTGCAAGTAGCAAAGATGAGATTAGTACTCAATGCCAAAGTTTTGGTCAGTCCCTGTATTCATTATGCCTCAGATACACCATGAATGTTTTCTGTCCTGAAGGTTGTGGGTCTAGTGATTCACCAAATGTCTGTGGTTGCCCCTGTGAGTTGTGTTGCCTTGTAAGGAACAGAGACCTGAGAGAACAGTGTCCTTTGATTTCCATCATAGGTATAAGGCTGTTTAAAGAAAATTCTCTAAGGAAGTCTTTGATTTTTAAAGATGTATGGAGAGACTGATCCAGTTGTTTACCTAAGCATCACAAGATCTATGGGCAGAAAGAGCATTTATCTGATTTGTAAGATGGATGTGATCTAACATTTGGGCAACATTCAGTTTGAATCCAAGGGTATTCAAGGGAATCCAAGTCTAATGGGACAAGAGAATGTCATGTATGTCTCTGTGAAAGAAGAGGTCACTTTGTATAAGGGAATCAGAACTAGCTCTTCCTTCATATATAATGCAAAATCTCTCATCTGGCAATTTGTCATGAACGTGTAAGAGAAGGGGTTAGATTGAGAGAGATTTTCTGATTTAGACTTTAGACAAGTTATATTAGCTGGTAACTTAGTCTGCTGCAGCTGTACAAGACAAGTCTTTTTTTGGTCTCTTTTTTTTTTTTTGTAAAAAAAAAATCCAGTGGTGGTTGAGCTTCAAACTTTGTTTTACCAAAGGCAGAAAAGCTTCTAGATGCTTGGGTACACCTTGAAGCATTCATCTGAGTCTGTTTGGTTTGCTTATCAAAATGATTTTGCAGTGGCTTAGTTACAGGTTATAAATAAATACTCCTATTATTGGAAAATACTGGGTATTAAAAAGCACTTGAATCCAGCAGAGAAATGCAAAACAGGAGCTAATGGCTGAAAGATGGAGCCAGATGGATCTACAGCAGAAGAGCAATGAATGTTTTAAAGAGCAATTTCAAATAATCATTGAGATTAAGGAGCTAAAGAATAGAGTGGAGTTACCATCTCTCAATACCTTCATATCATGATTGAACACCTTTCTGAAAGATGTTTTTCAGGGATTTGCACACTGCTGAGCTCAGTATAAAGAAAACTGGGCAAAAAGTAATGGTCTGTGTTAGAAGAGAGTTGTCACTGGTTGTTGGATGGTGCCTCCTGCCTCAGCTGTTAGGAACTGAGGCAGTTGAGGACTTGGTACACAGTGGTGGGAGATGTATTTTCTTTATTGTTTCCAGGGCTTCTGTTAAGACTGAAAATGCAGAGATAAGATGGCTCTGAAAGGAGTAACTTTTTCACATTAAAAAAAAAAAAAGAGTTGGATGGAATTTCCATTCATTTTTTTTCTTCTTTTTAGCTCTACTTCCTTAGGTAGATTTTGGAGTTAGTGTGGTGAAGAGAAATACTTCAGCTGTTCCTGAAGAGTTAGACATATCTCTTCTGCCAATAACACAGTAAAATCCCTTGTTTATAGTGATTAAAATTAAATTCTGGAGCTAGGAGTAATCTGAGTTGTGAAATCTAATCTGATGAGCCTGAATTAATCTTTTATGCTGATGCATCACTTCAAATATAAATTATATCATAACTTATGATTACTTCATAACTGGGTGAAGTTTTCTTGATCACCTGTTTTATAAAGATTTAATGTTACAATTTTATTTAATATTGTAAAGGTTTGTTGCATTGCTTTAAGATCCTTTACTAGGAAAATCTCATATGGGCAGAATGTATCACAAAGGGGAAATCCTACAAGGTAAGAAAAAAAATGTCATCTGCCACAGATGTAGTGTGTGTCCCTGGGGATGTTTCAAGGGAAAGATGCAGTGAAACTAGAAAGAAGAGAGTATTGGATGTTTGACTACCACCCAAATTTTACACTTGCACAGAAGTGATGGGATTTTCTTCCCCTCCCATCACTACGTGAAGAAGGACTCTTATTGCACCATTGCACTAGAAAGCTGCAAATATTCCTTTCTGGTGCCAAGGACCTCACTGGTGGCATCACCAGGGCGGAGGCAAATCCTTTTGTATGCTGGTAGAGGATCTCTTACTGCTCCTGCTCCAAGGATGCCACCTCCAAACTGTTTCACATGCAATTTTAAAGTGGAGCATATAAGCATCTTTCTCCTAAGGCCCATCACATTTAACTCCTAGGTTTTTTTCACTGAGATGCTCCCTTGAGGAGATTCCCTGTCAAACTATCAAATCTCTGCAGAGCTACTGGCTTTGCTTGCTGTAGTAATCCCTTCTGCCAATTCTTGGGACACATGTGGATCTGAACATTGTCAGTAAAGACAGTGATTTGTATTAGTGGAAAGTGCTTCTGACAGAGCAGCAGGTGTTGCTCAATATAATCTTCCCCATGGAAGTCTTGGAGAGCTTGGTGCCTGCAGAAAGTAAGGAGATAGCAATTGCTGGTGGAGTCCTATCCCAGACAGCTATACAAGTAGAGCTCTCTCTTAGAGCCTTGCAGAGCAGATGTTAATTGAGGTGAAAATATGCTGGGGAGGAGTGACTGGGATTGAAGGCAGAGATGCAGGGGACTAGTTTCCATATAGATTGGTCCAGTTTTCACCTTTTTTCTCATATTGCAATGTGTGGTTGCACTACGAGGGGATGATGAGCTTACATGGACCTTTGATGTGATCTGCTATGTATTAACTTGCTGCATCAACATAATAATTTCTGCTGATGAATTGGTGGCACAGTGGCAGTGAAACTCCTCATCCTTCAGGAGCAAATAATCAGTTTTCTGTTCCCTGTGTGTGGTGTTGGCTGGCTGTCACACCATAGCTCATTGCTCTTAGTTAAGCCTGTGTCTTAGTGGATTTTGTCTTATGAGACTTGGCATCAAGATACTGCAGTGATGGAAATAGTACAAGTCCTTTAGGCAGGTACAGTAGTTCACCTGGAAAATCATCATACTGAAGTAAGTGAGAAATTTTGTCTGGAGAAAAAAATTTTGAGAAGTTTTGAGTTCTAAAGCTAACACATCCTCTGTGGATATGCGTGCACAGGGTCTGATATCCTGTTGTCTTCTGTCTCCACGCTGTGCTTTACTCTGAAGTAGGAGTCACCCGATCGAGAATCACCTTCCCACCAATTATTTATACACAGAGCAGTGTAACTCAGCCTCTGAGTGAGGTATTTATACCAGTGGGATCCTCGTGCTGTATAAATAATTGCAGCACTGCAAACATTGCCTGCTGACTGTATGGTGTATCCATGCTATTTATATAACTCTGACAATGTAACTACAGCCGTGGAAGACGATTTAAATACAGCCAGTGAAGTAAGTACACCCTTAGGAAGGTATAACTAACTGCACAGGTAATAGTATCAGGGAACTGTACCCATAGGAAAACATAAACATACAAATAATAGCCACAATATAAGTGTAATATAGAAGTCAGAGGGTCTCAATATTGATATAATAGCAGTTGGGTAACTTTGCTCAGAGGAGAGGAAAATAACTCTCTGAATAACAGCTGCAGCCGAACTGCAATGATGGGAAAGGATAGGTCAGAGAGTTACAGCTGTGATATGTAACAGGAGGTCATCTGCATGTGGCCAGAGCAACATTTCAAATTGAAACTTTGAGGATGGGCAATTAGCTGTGGAGGGATCTGTTCCCAGGAAGCAGAGCTCTGGGAGGAGGGACTTGTGTTTTAGCATGGGAGGATGATGGATGGAGGAGTGCAGTGGTGGGTAGGGTTTCTGCTCACTTCCCGAGGAATCCAATTCAATGTCTTTCAGAACATAATTCTGTGTTGAAACTAGATGTTCTCAAAGAGAAAATGTTTCCAAACACATGACATGGCAATGGGCCCATCTGGCTGCAGAGCAGCAGCATCACATTGCATGTGCTGGGTACAGGATTGGTAACTTGTGCTGGTAAGAGAGCATGGGAGAGAAAAGAGACTGAAAAGCAGCAATTTGTGCAGTGACAAACAGCAAACATAAAGGGAAACTGTTAAAATAATGTCTTAATTTGATATTTTTTCCCAAATTGGTTTAATTGACCCTCTAAATTATAGATGGCTTTATTTTTCTGTCCCTCTGCCTCACAAAAGTCAAAAGAGAAATAAGTCATTGCCAATTGCCCTTTATTTGTATACAGCTATTCAGCCACAAACCTGTCTGAAGAGGCAGCAGAAGCAATCCACTTTCCCACTGTCTGCCACATTAGGTTGGGAATGGTGCTGTGTTCCCCAGGCTGCATTCAGATAGAAAATGGATCGAGTAAAATAAGATGATTGCTGTCTCCTCTGGACCTTCATGTGGACTTTCAAGTATTTCATAAGATGTGTGTCTGACAGTAGAAAGGGAACGACTTAGTTTTAAAATAGAATCAGTTTAAAGCTTCCTCACAGCATTGGTCAATGTTCTTGTTTAAGACAAGAAATTGGGTTTTGGAGTGAGGTTTTTTTTGTGAGTTGTTTAGAAAATGTTGGTTGTCAAAACCTGGAGTTAAGTATCTGGGCACTGTGTTGAGGGTGAGTGCTGGAACACCACCAAGTCCAGGGCATGATGTTCCTGAGGTTGGTAAATCTCCTGGTTTATTTCTGAGAAGTTACTGATTGGTTCTGATTTTTAGAAACAGGGAACCAAGTAGGTTCTTTGTCTTTGGAAACGTAGTATAAACACGTGATGATTAGCTTGGTTTTCCTTTGCCCTTGGTGCAACGACAGCTGTCGGAATGCCAACGCAGCTCTGTAGGAATTGGTGCTGGGAACAGACTGTGGTTGTTCAAGGGAGCACTGTATCTTACGAATGGCTTGTTGGAAACAAGCATGATCTGGATTATCGAGGTGAGCTGAAGGGTCTGGCTGCTTTACCTTGATGTGCCAAGAATATCCTTTACTCTGCAAGCAAACCCTTGAGCTCAGTGTTAAATTCCTACAGGGTGCAGGGATACAGGCTCAAATCGCTAATACCAAACAAGATTAGGTAGACTTTCTGCCTGAAGCTTCCCACTTATAGGAGTAAGGATGTGCACTATTCCCTAAAGAAAGCTTTGGGAGGGTGTATCACTAGCAATGCATATTCCCTTTTATTAAAGTTCAACCTGGGAGCCTTTCCTGATTTGAAGTGACTGGAAAGTGATGGAGCAGCATGTTGGGTATGGATAACAAGAGACTCTACAGATAGAAGGAAAGTCCACTGAGAAGGGAAGAGGGAGGGAAGTGATGCTGAGCACAGAGAGATGTCATTTACACTATTCACCGATTTCCTTTAGGCCAGCTGCAGGACTCACTTTCTACTCTGCTTCATTCAAAACCACCATGGTGAGTACCCTGTACAGTCTCCCAGCTGGTTTAACAACACCAGTGGATTGATTTACCTGATGGTATCAGACATGAGTAGCAGTGTCTGACAGCCCCCATAATCACTGTTTATGTTGGTTCAAACTAAGGTTTCTGAAATGGCATGAAGTGCTTATATATTGGTTGCATGTTCTGGTTGGGTCTAGTCCTAATCAGAGTCCTAAACAGGTCAGTAGCTGCAGAAATGGGGCAGACTTGAGGACAAGTCTGTTGCAAGAGCTAACAGAGGACTTTTAGAGGTCCTTTTCTTCAGTTGGTGATGAGGGCATCTTAATCATAGAATCAGAAAATTTGGGTTGGAAAGGACCTTGAAGACCATTTAGTTCCAACCCTGTTTGCCCTTTGAAGGTAATACAGGAGTTTGTTTAGCTCCCCATTAGAGCTGCCACTGCAGACTTGCTGGATTTGGTTTATTGTAGCTTGTTTGCATCCAGCTGACAAGATCTGTCACAATTTGTTGTCTTTCCTGCACTTATTTGTAGTGATTAAGGAATTCAATATGTTTTCATTTAGCAAATGACCAAAAATTGTACATTATAAGGTTTCAGTTCCAAAGTTCCATGATATGATTCTTTTTTTCTGCAGCAGTCAGCTGCTTTGTGTCAGTCTAACTTTCAAAGAAATGCAATAAAATTTAATGGTAATGGTAAAACAGTTGTACTTCATTAAATGCATTTGTCTTTTCTTTTAGAATTTCAGCATTTGCAAATTTTCCTTGACTCTGACTTCTATTTCATAACCACTCTTGCTTAAGGCCATTACAGAATATTCTATCTCAACCCATACATGCTTTATGATGGTAATGGGCCAAATTCTACCAACTGAGGTGATTCACAGTAAGCTTGTAGAATTCCTTCCCAAAGAATGCTGGAAGTGCAGGAGTTTTGTGTAGACGTCCATAGACCTCCTCTCCAGTGCCTGGCAGGGAGATGTGTTGATTGAGATGGGGCTGAAAAGAACCCAGACAAGAAGATATTTTATGACTTGGGAGATTTGCAGGTGTCATAGACACCTGCCCTGTCCCCAGTCTTTATTTGATATCCTCTTGTGCCCACTGCTGAAGACAGCAAAGTTCAGTTAATCTCTAAATGTTGGAGATTTGCTGATTTATTCAATAGAGGATTAAGGTTAGTGTAAAGCCATTGTTTGGATGTTGTCCTTGTTTGTTGTTGGTTGTTCTTAGTGAGTGGGGAAAAAGAGAGAATTTGTCAGTCATTAGCAGTTTTCATCAGCACCTTAGAGAGAAAAACCTACACTAAGCCTGTCTGAAGAAAAGGAGATATATTTTTCCCCATATGAATTATTTTCATCCAGTATTGTCTTTCATTTCTGTTATAAAGTTTTCTTTCTGTTGTTTCCCAGCTGGCCCAAACACAGCACTGCTTAGTATAGCAACCTCTTTTTAACTGAGATTTTTCTAGCATTAATACTCCTGTATTCTTTTTGCTGAAAATGCTGCTGTTGCTATACAAAAATGTTCAAAAATTATCCTGTGACCCAGAGGTTGTCCTTTGTGAAGGCAAACTGAATTGCTAAGGTTGTATCTACAGAATGGGAAAGCTGCATCAAAAACTTTCAATGTTCTAATACATGAATTCAATTGAATTCCATAATCGCTGTTTCAAGGGATTTGTAGCTGAATTTGCTGCCTTTTCAGCCTAGGTCAGTAGCTTATTTGCAGGAAAGGGTCCTCACCATAACATGGCTGTTGGGTGGGTTGTGTGAAATGATGTGGTCTCCATCTATTTCTGTATGGACATACCCATATGTGACAACTGGACATGCTGATAGGTGAGGCAAAGGACTAGGAGCAAGCAGGATTTTGGTGCTGGAGACCAGCTTTGATTGTGGCAGGGGAGGCACCAAGGATTTGTCTTACTGCTGCCTCCACCACACCTGCCACGAGATAAAGCTTTTCTCTGCATGTCACCAGCCCAGTAGAGTTCTTGCGTGCTGAAATTTAGTTTAGTCAGGGGAGGGTGATTCTTGTGTAATTTAGTGTGCTGTGGATGAAGGGAAAATACCACGTTCTGCACTTTGGCTTTGAGAAGGGTCAGGGGAGCTTAGCACTACTTAGGAAGAGCAAAGCTCAGTGAAGGATAAGAGGTAGGATTTAACTCATTGGTTGATCTCCTTTTTCAGTACTTCTGTGGCTTTTCAAATCCTTTATCTTGAAACTCTGTCAGGTGAGAGACAGAATAGTATCTGGAAAGCCAGGAGAGGTGTCTTGCCTGGGCCCCTCTGCAGCAGGACCTCACCGGTATGATGATGGCCATTATCACTTGTCACCTCAGTGGATCTCTGAAGTCAAAGCCCTTATCCTTCCCTTGCCAGTGCTCAGTGATTCGTGTGCTGAGCTGTCCCTGCCTGAAGTGAAGGTGGGTTCTGCTGCTTGCAATTTTTATTGTGTTTCTGAGCTGCTGGGAAGACAGTTCTTCAACCCAGTTTTCCTTCTAATCTTCATTGCTGCATGAAGATAAAAAGTGTTTTCGAGGATTCCCTTGAGGACCAATTTAGAGTTCAGTTTTGATTGAATTAGTTGGATGTATGTAAATAGAACCACACATTTAGATGAAAGACACTTTCAGGAGGGCTTGGGGCAGATGTTGTCAGTTTAGCCTGCAGTAAGCCCCTCAGAGCAAATCCTGCACTTCTCTCTTTTATCACGATTTATTCCTTTCTCCTTCACATTTCAACCACCGGTGAATGCTGTTGTTCCAAAATGCATATTTGTTTTGGTCACTTGTGCCTTATGTCTACCTTGGGTTTGTGTCTGGCCCCTTTTCTGTTGTCATGGGCCACAGGAAAAATGCTTTCATGCCATTCCAGAAGTGTTTGAAAAACTAGAGTCATAAATATGGATGGCACAATGCGTTGGTGAGCAAGGAGGGAGGTGAAGATTAAGGAAAACTGCTTTAATTAGCTGTCTCTGTGTTGGGGGACATGCACCCCATGTGTTGGCAGCCCAGAGAGGGGGATGTAGGATGCTTCATTACCTCCCTGCTGTGAGCATGGAGCTGATAAGGAACAGCCTGCAAAGCCAGCAAAGCACAGGCAGCGGATGCAGGGAATGGAATGGGGGAGTTGTAAGTACAGCTGAGGGTGTAAAGGCCTGCATAGTTCTGTATCTCCATCACACAAATTGGGAGCACGGGGCTGGCAGCCAATTTACACCGTGGCAAAATAAGCCTGGACCACCAGGCTCCACTCTGGACACGTCTCCTGTGAATCGCTGAGGAAGGTGACTTCCAAGGGCTCACCTCTATTCCTCACGCCAAGAACCTTAATTACAATCTTCTTGACTGGTAGTTATTCTTCATCTGGGTACCTTGTGAGGTCATAACATGACTGTAACACTGCTTTTGCACCCAAAACCACCCATTCATCTTCCTGCAGGAAGCCGTGACCTCTGCAAGTACCTGCTGGGCTGTAGCTGGGAGAGGTTTGGGACCACTCCAGCAAACAGCAGCACTTGCTGCTGCTGCAGCACAGTCAGATCCCCCTGCTAAACTGAGAACACAGGGAAGGTCATGAACTATGGGGTGGGGGACAGCACTTGTGCTTTCCTCGGTGACTCGGAAGTGACCAGCATGCTTCTTTCCACCTTTCCTCACTAAGGTGAGGTCTTAGTTTGTGCTTCCTTGGGTTAGCAAAGCTCAGCTCTAGAATCTGGAAAATGTTGGGCTCTACATGGCAAAGAGGACTGTACACTTAAATAGAGATGCATATAATCAGTTGTGGAACCAGTTCTTTCATTTTAACCATCTTATAGAAGCACAAACATCCCTGGTAACAGCAAGGCTTGTTGAGCCTTGTGTGCAGAATAATCTTGTCAGTGCTGCCCTCACTTGTAGCCATGCTATTTAGTCAGGGCCTAATCCAGTTCAGATGCAGCTGTACTGCTTCTCTGGCATGTCTGCCTGGCACATGATGCTCTGCAAACAGATACCCTGCATTGTTGTTAAAAGCAGAATAAATAAGATGCTGTCCATCTCTTCCCTCCTACCCCTAAGCCTGCCTGTCTGCCTCCCTGAATTTGGGCTCTTGAGAGGTATTTGGCTAAAGGCTACATCACATTATGTTGTACATATTAACTGGAAACAATGCAAGTCTCAGCAGACACCTGAGCAGATGCCAAATGTCAAGTTTGATGGAAAGTGTTTAATTACTTCTCCCAAACCTACTTTTTTTTCTCCTCTTCTCCTGTATTTTCTGATAATTTCTCTTTTGCAGTGGGAAATGTATTCTCTGATTCAACCCTCAGTTCAGCTCTCCAGTATGGGACCTCTTCCCTGCAAGAGGCTGGGAAACTGAGAGGAAGCTTGGAAGAATATGGTCACTTCAATAGAGTCTTTGCAGCTTATTTTGATTCTCAGTGTCATGGTCAGCTTCCTTGTATATCGGCATTTTGGGATTGTGAGGTTTTCTTTCTGTTTTCTGTCCCTCATCTCTTATTTCCAGTGGATTTTTGCACCTTATCCCTTTGGCTGTATTTTTACCACTCTGTATTCCATGAGAGTGAATTGCATGGTGGTGATGTGATGAAACTTGAAAGCAGAGGTGCCTGGGAGTGTGTCTGTGCTCCCAGGTGAAATCACAGGTCAAACTGAGATGATGGGAGCCTGAAATGTGCAAAAACCTGTCACAGGATCTGTGTATTATGTGTGTGAAATTCAGGTTCAATTTACTGTACTAAAGCTGATCAGGACCCAGGCTTAAAATTCTCTTTCCACAGCCAAGGTGAGTGCACTGTCCACGAGGCTATTCTAGGATGACCTCTGTTTTCTCCCTGCTATATTTTGTTGTTGGTCTAATGATGAATTCAGGTGGGTTTTGTCACACTCGTGGGCCAAATGTGTGTATATGAAATCATGGTTACTCTTTCAGGATGGAAAATGCCACCCTACAAGACACAGCAGTTGGGTGTATAACCATTCAGGAGGACAGCAGTGAGTGTTTGAATACACAGCCTTGGTTCAAATATACCATCTTAGGCTGGTGCTGTTTCCAGGAGCTGCAATTGGAGAGGTTGAGTGCTACATCACCAGCAGAAGCTTTGTGTATCCCAGATGGTGGAAAGCAGGGGGATGAGAGAGCTACAGCAACCAAGAGGGCTTTGAGGTACACAAAAATTGCTGAAAATAACCCACACAGTCCTGTTCCCTACAAGTGGGCCAGCTGTCCTGCCTGCAGTGAAGGGTCAATGCTGTGCAACTACAGCCTGGGGCTTGCATCAGCAATAGCAGTGACCTTCCTGCAACACAGGCAACGTGGCTGTAGTTTCTCCCTATTGCAGACAAGAAGGAAATGGTGAGTCTAGCTCTTTCTGAGAAACTTCCCTGTTTCCAGGTCTTTTTCCGCCTTTCCTATTTCTTGTCCCATCTGAGCACTGAGCAGTGTGGTCACTGCAGAGATCAGGATGTAGAGCCTGCGCAAGGAACCTGTTGACAGTTACAGAAATGAGATGTTGCATATTTTTTTTCATACTTGAAATATTTTCTGTGATAAATAAATTTCCTGCATTTGGATTTCACTGCTTTCCAGAGCTGCCTGTGTGTCTTCCTCTAACACTTTCATTTGTTGAGTTCCCCTTGTCCCACTGGGCAAGCCCAGCAGCACTAGGACTCTTCCTCACACAGTATCTCCCAGTACACAGGGAGCTGTGATTTGGGAGGAGGGAAGGGGACAATGCTGTGTGCACTTAGTGTTTTAGTGTTTCCATAGAGGCAGGAAAGTGCACAGCATCTACAGGGCTTGAGAGCTGTACAACAGAGCTCCAGCTTCCTGTAGCATGGCATTATCATAAAGTGAATTGTAAAAAGAAGTGATTGAAATGAATTATATTTCTTCTCTTTAAAGGGTAATTTCCTTAATGTCCCTCCTTGCTCAGGGTCCCCAAGGTGATTGCCTGCACCCGAGCAGCCTTTGCCATGTTTAAGAAGTCCTTGCCCACGTGGGTGTCTGGACTCACACCAGGTCTTAGATGCTCTCTCCCACCAGACTCTGGTGTTTGAGCATCTTCAGTCCCATCTAGAAGCAAACCTAGAGCAATTCACTTTGATGTGTGAAGCCTGAATTAATGAAATGACTGAATTAATGTTTTGTGCCTCCTGGGGAAGCAAGCAAGGGGAATGTGTTGGCCTATATTTCATCAGAAGAAAAAACTTGTTTAGTTGCACGTGTAGAACCAAGATATCTTAGACTGTGTATGGTCTCTGTGTTGCTCAAGCACAGGATTTCCAAACCTGCTCCATTTGCCATGCAGCAGCTTTTTGCTAGCTTGTAAGCTGCTGGCCGAAAGAATGGCAAAGTGAGACTTGTTTTTTTAATGTCTTTCCTTGAATTTGAAATGGGATTTTGAAGAAGAAACATCTCATCTGGCTGTTTGTGGCTGTGTGCAGTGGGACCTTGTTGGAGAGCAGAAACGCCGTCGCTTCGGATGAGGATCGTGAAGTTCAGTTTCATCGGAGTTGTGAAGCACTTGGGTGCTGCAGTGATTAGTGCTGTAGAGAAGGCATGGCCATGGGGAACACAGGACCCTGGCTTCAGAGCAGCCTTTGATTGGGGTGAATAGGGCACTGAGAGGTCCCTGGCCTGGAGGTTCAGCATGTGGAAGGGGCTGCCTGTTTGGTTATCACCATTAAACTGCTGAAGAGGAGGAAGCTGACTCTGAGTTAAAAACAGTACATATCCTATAATTAAAAATGTGCACTTTCATATTTATGTACTTGGAGGCTGAATTAAAGTAATAAAACCAGTTTAAATGTGCATTTCATAAGGCTTTCATCATGCAGTTTATAGTTTTAATATTTTTGCACTTGGTTCTGTTTTTCTATGTGGTTTTTATGAGCAATCTGTCTGGAGTGGTCAGGGCTGGGCACAGGCAGTGACTGTGTTTGCACATGGCTTTGAGTGCAGGGAAGCAGTAGCTGGCAGCCCTGGAGCTGCCTGGGGCCAGCCTGTCTGCCAGCAGATCAGGTTCCTGTGTCCTGGCACAGTAGTGCCTTGCTAAATTCTGATCGGAGCCTGCTCCACACAAGGCTTGTTTTTCCAGCAAGCTGAGTGCATATCAGTTATTCAGCTGAATCTTGGCTGGACTCTCTTCACTTCGTTTGGGAGGGCAGAATGCTTTTCTGTTCTAATTGATCATTATTTGGGGATGTGAGGTCTTAACATGCAATGCCTGGTGTGTCACAGGAACTTCTCAGTGTCTTGTAGGACTAGCCCTCAACTTGTTTGCTCAACTCTAGCATTGAGCAAATTTCAAATAGGGAAGGAATAGGAAGGTTTCACTTTTTTTGTTTTCCTGTGGTGCTTTGTCACGCAAAAATTGTGTTGCTGTGAATCCCACTCTTTGTTTTGGCAGAGTATTTTTTGTAATTATTCTTCTCTGTGCAAGATGCTTTGGGATTTGATCCTGAATCAAAGGTAAAGGAACAGCGCAGAATGGAGAGGGACAAAGCAGTAAGTTATTTTGTCCATCTGCAAAATTTCCTGGATTCTGCCTGATTATTTTTTTTTTTTAGCTTTATTTATCTGGGTAGAAACCCATTGTGATTACAATCTCGTCTTCCAGGATGATTTCTCCCAGTCTCTTGGCTTTGAAAAATGGTCTCTGAACCATCTTGGGGGTGACACTGGCTGTTCTCTTTTCCTACTTGCAATCTGTTCTGCTGCTATAGAAATCTGTAAATGGTTTGTTTGTTTGCTTTTTTTCTACACAGCTCCTATAAATCTTTTCTCCCTTTTTCAGGGTGACTTATGACTCGTCAGAGGTTGGTGAAAATCACCCTGAAAGGGATGGGAAGTACCAATTTGCAGGTCAAACAGCCAGTAAGTCATTTATTTATAAAGGCAAGGAGAAACACTCCTGGAAATCACAGCTCTGTTCCTCTTAATGGTCTTCCCCACTGCTCGTGGCATAGCAATAGTGTTGATTTTATTGCTCTCCTCTGGCTTGAGGATGGATGATTGTGTGTCTGCAAGTCCCTGGACTAGCAAAGGGAGGACCCTGTGTGCACACCCCTTCCCTCTAGATCCATCATGGAAAAAAGGCTTGGTGCAGCTTTGACATCAGTGCTGGCATTAGTGTTTTCATCTTGCACAAAAATAAGCCTTCCCCATGGTTCAGCTTGGTGGCAGTCCTAAAAAGTGAAATATTTTCCAGTAGTCTACAGAACTGGCAAACCTGTGCATCGGTGATGTCTTCTGATATATTCCTACATACAGCCCTGGTCAGGCCTTGGACCTGCAAGGTAGGACTTTGATGGATGAGGAGTTTTAAGGGAGATATTTGCCCTAGCAACAAATTTTATTTGAGTTTTGCAGTGAGAAAGCCTTTAAAAGAGCAGGAGGCTGGGTCTGACCGTGCTGATGTCAGTCTGGATTTAGCTGTGTTGAAGGGAATGAGGTTAGTCTAGATTGACACCAGCATAAAAGGAGAGGGCAGAATTAGGCTTATGCTATCTAAAAAATGTCTTAGGTCCTGATTCATCAAAGCACTTAAGTATGGCTGAATTCTTCCTAAAACCCAAATGTTAGCATTTTGCTGACAGGGGACGTTTATTTTTATTCAGAAATATAGAAAGGACTAAAAGAAACACTTTAGAAATGGTTTCCTTCTCACTAGAAGTATAATTGGCTCTAAATTCAGGGACAAACAGGGGAAAAAGTCTTTTAGGCTGAGAATTTCTTGTATGTTGAGTAGTGTATTTCACTGCAGAAAGCAGCTTCTAATGCAAATATTCTGTCAGTTGCAAGGACACTACTGCCAGTACAGTGGTGTGATTATTTGGGATAGTGAAAGAACACGCTATTATTTTGAGACAAGAAAGCTGTGGAGTGGTCAGCATGGAGGGATTTCTTTTGTTTTAACTGCAGTAACCTATTTCTAGATGATGTTACAATCATGACATAATCACAATCTTGATATAATACAAGCACTTGTCTGTCCTTTGTGCATCAAAATACCCCAGGGATGTAATTATCTCATGGCTACTACATTTTCTGACAAGTTTTATAGCTTAAATATTGCAGGCCCTGAACATTGATAGGTACAGAAAACATTAAATATTCATTTGCTGATACATGTATTTATAAACCCCTCATTTCTCTGTTGAGTCAGTGGTGGTTTTCAGGTCACTCAATTCAATAGCTGTGAAGATATTTGAGGACTCAGGGATTCTTGCTCATTTGAAGTTCTGTAGCTTTTTTTGGACAAAATAAATGCAGTAACTAATTTGCTAGGAAACAGGAATACCTTTCTTTCCTGGTTTGTTCTGCTAATAGTCCCTGTGCACTGCATGTTCAACTGCCCCAGCGTAGTTGTACATCCATGGAAATATATCGTGCTCTGTGCAGAGCTGCAACTCCTCCTGCCCATTGCCATGAACAGACTGACCTTCCACCCTCCTCGTGGTTCATAATCAGGATGGAGACAGCCTTGGTTGGGCTGCAGGAGAGGAGTGAGGCTTCCATTTCATCTCTTCTGCCTCCCTGAGCATGGTGAGCAAAACTATTTTTTTGAATAGTGCTTGTTTTTTTCTGCAGGGTCAGCAAATCCATCTCTCCTCCCACCAAAAGTCTCTTCGATGTGTGTTGAAGCAGTGGGCACCCCAAAGGTCATTTGTGGCCAAAGCAACCCATTGTGTTGAGCCTGGGTTTGGCCACCTGCTGTCTGAGTGGCCTCAGATTCAGAAAGAAAAATGACCAGTTGTAGCAAGTGTTAGATGTCTCCATTTTGAAAGAGGAAACCAGTTTGTTCCCAGTCTGTATCTGCACAGAATTGTCCAAGTGATGTTTCAGAGAGTGGCTGTTAGTTATGGCTATGTATGAACCCTGTTTGTGTGACCTTGTGGTCTCCGTGTTGTACAGGTATTGCCCAGGGAGGTGGTGGAGTCACCATCCCTGGAAGTGTGTAAGAGGCATCTGATTCTGATGCTGGAGGATATGGTTTAGGGGTTCCAGCAGTGACAGGTTAATGGTTGGACTTCATGATCTTAGAGGTCTCCTCCAACCTTGATGAATCTATGTATGAATGCTGGGCATGCCCTGGGGTCACTCTGGAGTCTGTATCTATGTTGCTCTGTCTGCTGGAAGTGCCAGGTTTGCTCCTTTCAAGCTGCTCAGGATGAGGAAGAAGGTGAGGATCTTTCCAATGAGTTTTGTTCTCAAGTTTCACCAGCAGGAGCAGTGCATTAGTGTCACCTCTGATATCAGTTAATGATCCAGGAAAATTAGCTCAAGAGAGCTCTGCAGTGATTACACAGCAGCACAGAATTAGGCAATGAAGCTGCAAGAGGTGCTTGTACCCCCAGGGGCTTTTCTGCTGGTGTGCCCCACTGAAGTGAGAAGTAAGCCTGGGGATTTTCTAGTAACTGCCTGAAATGTGACTTCTGGTGTGTTGGACAAGCTGAGCAGTTGTGCTGCTGCTTGTGCCTCTCCAAACGGCCCAGGCAGTGAGGGATGCTTTGTGAATACCAGTGTACTAGTGAGGTAAAGGAGCCAGATCCAACGTGCTGAAGAAAAAAAATGAGCAAAAGCACAATGAATCCCAGGAGATCAGCCCAACTAGCTCGATGCCTTTTTCCTTGCACTGACTAATAATCCATTCTTTACAGGAAAAACAAATTACCTGCTGATGTACTGTCACACAGGGGTGGTATGTGAGGGGGAGAAGTTCTCTGTATCCAGGTAGCCAAACTACTTTTAGCCTGGAGCTCTGTGTTCTCTAACAGGTAGGTGCAGGAGGAACCTTTGAACTGAGAAGCCTCCTGAGCTGTCCTTACTGGAGAAAAAAAAAAAAGCAAAGACCTGTATTTCCAGATGTGCCATGGCTTCAGGTTGGGGTAGTCCTGCTGTGGTGACTGAGAACTGTGTGGGTTTGTGGTACCAATCCATGGTGATGCTTTTGCAATTTGTTGTTTTATTTCCATCCTCCTGCAAAGCTTAGCTGCCATTCTGCTCTTATGTAAGTTAATAAAAAAATAATAAAATAAGGGATCAAAATGGCCTTGTTGTGTGGTTTTGATCTGTTCAGCCCTGAGGAAACCTTTCTGCTATCACCCACTACAGGTACGTAGATGTAGTTTGAAGGAGAGTATTTCACTTTTATGCTTCATGTGCCTGAAGAAAAGTTAAATAAATAACTCCTTTACTCCTTTTAGTTTGTCTTGGACTCTTCACCCCTAAAAAATTGTGAAGCCAAGTGGAATCAGGGAAGGGCTGCATAGCAAGTAGTTTGTCCATGAAATGCATTTGTTTTTAATTGCCTCATTAAGTCAGGTTATGATGGATTATATGACCTTACCCAATGCAGTCTGACATAATGGGATGATGTCAGAAGTTCTGGAATAACGGAGTGATATTCACTTGACTGGGGGTTTCTTGCTTGTGTTTTTAGCCGTGTTGATTGCTTGCAGTGGTTATAGGCATTAAGAATGCCTTGGCATGAGAAAAGGCAAGGTCATTAATGCTTCTTGTCACGACTACTTGATGAACTTGTTATTCCACCAGGAATTAATGCCTTGCTGGTAGCACAGGAAGGAGGCATGGGGCTGTCATGCTGTGGTGCAATGGGGCGGGTGTCAGGCTCAGATTTTTTGATGGTGCCTTCCAGGGCTCTGTCCATCAGCTGTTAGCAGGGACTGCAGCCAGTCACAGTAGAGCCATTCCCTGCAACCCAAAGATTGATTTTCATCTGTGGATAGCTGATGTTTTAAGTTATTTGACTGGTGTTTAATATCAAAGATTGATTTTCATCTGAGGATAGCTGATATTTTAAGTTATTTGACTGGTGTTTAATAAACATGGCTTGAGGAGGCTCCTCTGTGTCTCACATCTGTTTTGGAGAGGGGCATAGCAAATGGAGCTGTTGTGTCCAAGGCAAAGCAAACTGGCTTGGCAGCAGGGACTGGCTTTGCTACTCCAGCCATGAGGGAACAGGAGCCCTCTCATTTCCTGGTGTGTGTTGGTGGCTTATGTAATGGAGAGATGCAAGAACATCCTTCTCTTTCCATGATAGACAAGGTTTGTAGGTTTCAAGCTATTTAAATAAGTCTTTTGGCCACTAAAAAAGGAGATGGAAAGAAGTCAGGTAAATCATTATGCTGCATTTGTTTTCCAAACCCTGTAATAAAAAAGAAAAAGCTGTTTTGAATACTATTCCTTTTGCCTTTTCAGTGTCTCCCTTGGAATCTTCCAGCTGTTAAATTAGTTTTTGGATTCATCCCAAACTTATGAATATTTCTTTGTCCCTCTTCACTTCCCTGTCTCTCCTCCCCCTCCTTTTCCAGAATAATTTCCAGTGGATGAAATTTTTTTGGAAACAGTATTTCCATGTGTAGGTCTGACTCATTCAGCACATCTTTCTTTAAATGAGACAATACTGATGTTTTTTACATCACGGGTGGTTCTGTTTAGTTGTCGTGAGCTGGACTGTTGACTTGAACGAAGCCCCACTGTGTGTAAGTGCTTTTACAAGCATTGATTAGGATGGCAGGTTTTGACAGCTGAGTCAGCCAGAAACCTTGAAATGCGCCATTTGGGGCTGTTTGTTGGTGATAATGAGTCTCAACTGCCACAAGCTGTATTCATTTTTTTTTTCCAAAAGTTTGGAGCTCTCTCCTTCATCAGGACAAGGGCATCCTTCAAATTCTCTTGAAATGGATGCAGCACCTCCTGTTCTCCTGCAGTGGTCACTGCTGTGGGTATTTTTGAAGGGAACAAGTGAGATCTAGGAATTGTTTGGAGATAAGGGTATTTGCATTAAAGCTCGCTGAGAAACTGATTTCCATAATCATTCTTGAGGTTTGTGGGACAAAAATGAATTCTAAATCAGAAGGCATCAAAACTTAAAAATTTTCCCAAGATGTTGAAGCTTCATAGTGTTCCTCATAAAAACACTGAAATGTATTTCCAGGACAGTAGATTGCTGTCTGGCATTTCCATGGGACTTTGGCTGAACTTGGCATTATTCTTATCAGCTTCATTTGAGCTCCTCAGTGGGAGGTGGTAGGAGCCTGAGAAAATTCACGTCAAGTCTAATTTGCAGTTGTTGGGGCTTGCAGCCTCTGCAGTTCTGTGGATCCCTGTGCTTTCAGGCCAGGAATGAACTTGCAAATGTCAGACAGGGCTGAGCAGGCTGCTTGGCCACCATTGCGTGTTCGTGGCGTTGTAAAGAGAAAACACAAGTGCACACCCTTCTTCTTTGTCCTCCAGCATCATTTGATCTAGATTCCATGCACAGCCTGACCAATCCATCTGTCCTCCTGCCTTTCCTCCTTGTTGAGCTTACCCTGACAGATCCCCAGACCAGTTGATTTGTGATCATTGTCTTGTGGCTACTGTGGTCTTGGAAACAGAGCTGGCCAGTAGCAAGGCTCCCATGGATGCCTGTGAAAATGGAGCTGCTTCTATCAAAAGTTTTCTTAAAGCCTTCCAGTCCTTTGGAAATGTGTATGTTTAATCAGTAACCTCCTTTATTTTCTGTTCCTCCTTTTTTCTACTCATCCATCTCCTCCTTCCCATTCCCACTCTTCTCTTTGCCTCTTCCTTTACTTCCATCCTGGTGTTCTGGTACCAAGTGCTGTTATTGGGCTGCCAGCCCCTCTGAAGCAGCCAGAGTTGGCATGTTTTGGGAAAATGCAAGCTTCATGGAAATGGGAATCCTTCTCTGGGGGCAGAGAGGAAACCACAGAGCTGAAAACCTAGTCCTGATAGAATCCAGGGAGTCTTTACTGTTAATGAAGGTCTTTAGCAAGAGCTGTTGTGTTTTTTTTTTTTTTTTTGAGCTGCTGTGCAGTGATTACTTTTCAATGAGAGTTCCAGCTTCACCTGAGTATATCTGTAGTGATTACAGACCTGAACCTAAATGTCTGGGGAGAATATGCTAAACTTGACTGCCATTGGTGACAAGCTTTAGTAATACCTGACTCCACAAGCCTAGGGGTTTAGACATCTGCTTTATTTGGGCTTCCTGAAAATTACACCCCCAAGGAGCTTAGGGGAGTGAAATAATATGTACTGACAGTGTATGGTGTGGAAATGCCCTTCCTTAACCATCCTGCTGCTGCATGACTTCAACATGGAATCAAAGGCAGATTGATGGCAGAGAGCAAATGGAAATCACACAGATTTGATGAGGGGTAGACACTGGAGAAAGGAATGGAAATGTCATTCCTTCTGTTTCTTAACTGTCTGAGTTGCTAGTGAGGGAACTCAGCATCTTGTGTCAGAATCATTGCTGTGTATTGCTTTGCTTGGCAGTGCCATCTTCTCAGAGCATTTTGTTTCAATTCCCTTAGGACCTGAGTGGGAGAGCTGAGCTTCTGAACAGCTGTAATAAGCCCATGACTTCATTTCCAAATGGGATCTCTTGAGAACATGGGGTTTAGGAGGAGCAGTGAGCTGGCTGCTTCTCACTGGGGATGGCAGCTTCAGGGGTCAGGAGATCCTGTAATTAATATGGGGCAATGAGCTCGGAAGCTCTGGCACACAAGCTGAGATACTGGGTGGAAGCTAAGGGAAGAGGAGGAAGACAGTGAGAAACTTGGGAACAGCCTTCCTCTTGTAGCTCTCATCAAGACTGAACACTGGCCATAGTAATTCTTCATTTGAAGGAAGAATGAAATTGCTTCTCCTCCTAAATAATCTCAGATCCCTGTACTACAGCCCTGATCAGTGTGTTATCCGAGTGCTTTGATGTCTCGAACGTGTTTGTGTTCTCAGAGCATCTTGATGGTGAAATGTGCCCACATGTCTGTTTTTGTTGGGTGATTGGGGCCCAAGTCCTGCTGATTGCAAGGGATTGCCTTGGCACTGTAGGGTATTGACCATCACGTTGAGCAGGTCCTGAAAGGCGCCATTCACCTCTCCTGCCAAGAAAAGGAAGGGTGTTTTGGGGCCAGTCAGCACCTCTGAGGTCTCTCCATGACCTGGCTAAAAGCCATCTGCTGCTGGCAGGACGCTGCCTCTGGCCTCCACTTCTTGATTACAGCAATGCTGCCAGGGCTATGTCAGCTGAAATGCTTGGGAGTAGGGTTTGAGAAGCTGATTATTCTCAGCCATGCCTGACGCTGCTGGAGAACAGAGTAGGGTTTGTTCCTCTTCAGCTTTCTGATCTGCAAAATAATAACATTTGTTGGTGTGAATCCCTTGTGAGGCAGTGCGGTCAGAGCCCCTGTGTGTGGTGCAGTGGTGTCTGTTTGCCTGCAGAGAACAGGTACATTTTTGGAATTGGGAGAACAAACTCTGCTCACCTCATCCCACTGAAACACATTGCTTTGTCAGTACATCTTTGGTCTGCTGAAGAGTAAATGTCTTCCTAGTTCTTCAGAGCTGCTGAATATTTTGCCTCCCTCTGAACCACACACTGAACATAGGCCATCTTTCACCAGGGTTTGGACTGAGTCCCACAGCTCATAACCAAACTCCTTGGTGGTTAACGCCTCTTCTGCATAACACCCTTGGGCTGAATTCAGACTGGCAGGGCAGTTTCCAATTTCATTCCACTGGTGGCTCTCCAGCCATTCTGTCTGAAAAGCTATATGTGTATCTTGACTCTGTTCTCTCAGTACTGTTTCTTCTTTCTAGTCCTTCCCTTACCAACCTCAGGGATTCATGTGAAAGCAGAACTCATGTGGGGTTTTTTTGCCTCTGTGAAGGGGTAGAGATCATCCTCCACTAAGAAACCATGGTTACAGGATCAGTCCCTTTAGACTTGGATACTACTGTGCCACTTGTGATACTTATGCTACTGAAAAACTCCATGTTTCTCTGAACTTGCTTCCTTTTGGCAGTTGTCTGCCAGCCTGCATTTGACACAGGATCAGAATTGTCACCCTTGCAGATTTCTGTATCGAAGCAGAATAAAATTTCAGAGAGGCTATAGCATGGGAGTGTGGAGAAACAATACCTGAAAGCAGGAAGTTGTGGCATTATGGAGCTGAAAGTAAACAAGCTCTATCTTGACACATAGCATCCAAACTTTCACAAAACAGGACCCAGAGTTTTGCTTTAACATTTTTATGCTGGTCTTTCTATTTCCCCTTCCAGTAGAGGACTGTATACCTACATGTTCCTGGGCTTGGCTGCAGCATATAGATTGGGGTCTCTGCTAGTCCCAGAGGCACCTGGGAGATGTGTCAGTCACTAAATGTCATTTCACCCAGCTTTTCCAGGGCTGTGGCTCTCACCCTACCTAGTGAGGTTTGACAAAGACTGTTTAATGGTGCTGTTACGATCACACAACAACGTTTGGAGGCCAGAAGGGCACTGCAGGGGCTGGAAGATCTTGTGAACTACTATCAAGCAAGTGCAGGAAACAAAGCCAATTGCAGGAAAGGATCTGGAGAAGAAAATGTGTGAGTCAGATGAGTTCATATATTACCCATGTTTAATCATTTTCCATGATAAATGGCCACTGCCCATTCCCTGGTCCCAGTGTTGTTATTGTTACAGTAAAAATACTGTGGCCACTGTCAGGCACTGAAATTTATTTATGTGGCTGGTATGGGTTTGGGTGCCTCTACAGCAATTACAGCTCTATTCTTTCACAGATATTTTTGGATAGATTTCCTGCCCCAGAAAAATAAATGAACAAACAGCCAATGCACCTGATGCTTTCAAAATTGGGAAAATTTTAAAAAAACTATCTGAGGTGCTTTTTTTTTTCCAATTTTAATTCTGAGACCATATTCCCTTGAAATAAGCATGGCTATCTGAGGCGCTTTTTTTTTTTTCCAATTTTAATTCAGAGACCATATTCCCTTGAAATAAGCATGAGCTTAGCAAGAGTGGTTGGAAGTAGCTGCGTAAATCCTTAATTGCTCTGCCAGGCTTGTGCTCTTTCATTGCTTGAAGACTTTGAAATCCCCAACTTTCATTTCTGTAGCTGCAGTCAAACTGGTAAGATGCTGTGCACAGGTGGCAAACCTCCAACATTATCCTCTTTCTCTGTTGCCTTGATTTATCATCATGTTTATTATTTTGTAATAAAGCCAAAAGCCCAAACAAATTCACTTGAAATGCAGCAGTTGCAAGACACCGAGCTGTTGTCTTCTCAAAAGCTTCTCGTGGTCTTTGAAACAGCTGGAAAATAGTGAAGGGAAGGGAGTTAAATGGCAGGACATCAGCAGAAACGTGCAGAGGGTCAGTGGCACAGACTAGAGTTGAAACATGTGAAGACTTCATGACGTGAAGCCTGAGAGCGTTGCATGGTGTGTTTAATATCTGCAGCAAGTGAGATGTGTTGTGTTGTCTCTAGCCTCACAAAACCTCATAGAAACTCAGAGCTATGCAGCAAGTTAAATATAATGTGGTAGGGAAGGGTCAGGTAAGAGCTTACCTGTGAAATAGTGTTGAAGCATGATGCATCTCCTTGTTCGGAGGTATTTGCTTGGGGTTGAACAAGGACAAGGTGTCTCTATGGTGTCTCTCTATGCTGCAGTAGACCCACATGTTGCATGTGATTACTGAACTGTGCTGCAGCAGTTGGTGATGCCTTTGAGAGCTCAGTTCCAAGCACTGCCTCTGGAGAACAGTGCCTTTAGTTTTGCCTGAGGGTTGCCTACCAAAACACAGGCCAGAGGTTTGGGTATGTTTAAATCTGTCAGCTATGACTTGGGTGGCCTGGCGTAGGCAAATAGGGCTGTGTTGCTGCATCCCTTGCTTCTTGGGCTCTTACTGCTGAAAACCTCTCTCTCTTTTGTGTTTGTGACAGTTGCACTACATCTCTGCTTTAAAAGAATTCAAGGCATTGGCTGCCTTCCTGTTTTAAGTCACTTGGCGTTCTCCAGTGCCAAGAGGTACCTAATAACACTGCTGGTTAGGGAGCAAGCTCTTCCACAGGGCATAGAAGGGCTCTGCTGTCCAGGCTAGAATTGAAGAGGAGGATTGCCTGGACTGAAGTGAAGCAGGAGGCTGTTCTCAGACTTGCTGGGCAATAGGCAGCTGCCATGTGCTGCTGACTCACGTAATGACCCTTGTGCTAATGCTGTTCCCTATCATTTAACACAAAAATAAAACTGCTAAGTCGAGATCTGCTTGAAACACACATGGTTTGCTTTGGAAAACACTTAATAGTGGCTATGCTTCACCTCTAGAACTGTGATTGGAAAAGGAGGAAGAAGTAAATAGTTTACATTAACTTAGCAATATTGTTCTTGTTATTGTTGAACTTTCCTAAATTCCACCCAAATCTTGGCTCAAATCAAACAGCTTCAGATAATTTGTGAGAAGTGGAAGGTGAAACTAAGTGGGAGTAAGACATGAAAAGAGTGTGTGATTACCTGAATGGAAGCCAAATTGTTCCGAATACTCACAGTAGTTAGTGAGATGCTTTGAAGGTTTTTTCACCTCTTAAATCCTTAGTGCTTTGAGGCTGTGATTTTGGCCTTCAAATGACTACAGCAACTTGCTGCTCTGACTGTGGAATAAATTTTGAAAGCAGTGTGAGTGCAATCTACAGGATTAACAGCCAGGCTGGCCATAAAGCAGAAATCTTTCCAAAACAGGTTATTAAGAGATCTCATGATTACTTAATCATGTGAAAGTAGCCTACAAGGCCTGGGTGGTTCATGGTGGCTTTATCACCTTTTATAGTGGCAGCTGGGAAAATGCAGAATGGGCTGAGTGCAAGTAGCTTCTGCAGTCACAGGGGACATGCAGGTTCTATCTTTGGTCCCTGAGAGCTTTGCATTGCTCCACACTGTCTTGCTTTCCTGCTGCTCACTGTATTGCTGCAGCTCTCTAAAATATTAATGAGAAGAGAAGGAGTTTGCCCTCAGATGACCCTGCATATAGCATTGCTTGCTGGACAGAGGCTCTGGGCTGCAGTACAGCACCAAATCCATAGGGATGTTTTTTTTATAGAAGTGGTAATGGTAACTTAGTATGGATGACAACTCAAATTGGTTATGTCAGCTCTAACTAATGACATTGAAGGCCAATAAAGTGACTCTTAGATTGGCTTGGCATTATTAGTCTCGTTATTAATTATGTAGACATGACAGCAGCATTAGTGCTAGTATTAACCATCAAAATAAAATGGAATTGTACTCATAAATCTCACTGATTAGGAGTACATGAAGGATTACAGTGATTCTCCAAAGGAAAAGAGATGAAATGGAGTGAGTCTGGAGTAGGAGTAAGATGGAGGTGAGAGAAAGTTTGAGGAAGGATACCAGTGTGCTAAATATTGTGCAAATAAGGAGCCTGAGCAAAGGGGGGAGCAGGACTAGGGCTGAAGTCTGCCCCTGCCTGGGTGGATAAGATTGAGTTCTCCTGCATTTTAGCAGGAATTATGGACCTCATTGCCCTTGAGCCTAGCTGCTGCCTAGTGCTTCCCCCTTCCCTTTGGGACTATGCTGGTGAGTTGATATCTAATCTGGGAACCACTGTAAAGGGTTTCTCCATCGTGTGAGTCTAGGACAAGCACCTTGCCTATCTCCCAGGGTTCTGGTGAGAGTCTTAATGCCCAGGAAGATCAGATGGATCTCAGATGGCAGAGACCAGTGCAAACTGGGACAAGCACTTGCCAGGAGCAGGCTCTGATTTCGGTGCTGCCCATGGACAGGAGGAGAGGGAAGCAGGCACATCCATGCTGCCCTGGAGGGGAGACAGGGAGAGCCTTGCTCAGCAGAAGAGCTGTCTGCTCCTGGGTACTGAGCCAGGTCTGACAGTGGTAAACTGCTGAGAGGAAGCAGTGCAAATTACTTCCCACCCTGGAGAAAGGTGGAAGAAGAAGAATTACACCTCAGAGGGATGCATGGGAATGGCACAGTTTCCTGGGGTGGTGCAGTGCTGATTGTCTGGAGCTGTGACTCATTAAAATCTGGGCCTTAATGAGCATCCTCCAGAGCTTGCCATTGGGGTCTGCTCTGTGGCACTGCTGGTGTGGCCACATCTGGGTGCTGATAGCTCAGGCCTCAAAGGGTTACCCAAGGTGGTGCTGGCTGTCCCTGGTGCCATGCTCTGCCCTGTGCTGGCCTTTGCAGGAGTGGTGGGCGTGGGTTGCATCTTGCTCAGCAGTGAGAGTAATGGCTCTATTTATAATGCCTTAAATGAAGTGCATGATAATTTAATTTGTACATCCATTAATACTATCTACTGCAGGGTTTGTTCTTAATTATATCACTCTAAATGGAGTTTTAGGCATATTAACAGTCTCTCAGTCCTGCTGCCAGGCACAGCAATGTCCATGCCTCACATGGTTGCTTGAAGAAGGTCCTTTCTGTTCCACTAACCCTACTGCCCTGGTTGGAAAGGGCTCCTCCCAGTCTGGCAGTCATCACTCCTAGATCATTTCCTTCCTGAAATGGTCAGGAGACAAGGATGGTGGGTATTCCTTGGCAACAATGTGGGAGGTAGGATGGTGTTGACTCTCTGTAGGGCAGAGACAGAGGGATCCTATCTGTCCCTAAGACCAGGAGCTATTTTAGTTCCCAGAGTGTTCCAAGAGAAGCTCTTCTTGCAAATAGGAACTGGGCACCCAAATACCTTTGTAGGTTGGCCCAGGTTTGACCTGAGTATTAGTGAACTGGTAATCTGTGTCTGCTATTGATTCCCATGGGTGTGAGTGGGTTAATAAGCATCTATCTTAAGTCATGTCTCATGGTCTGGTTTACAGCTGAGAAGTCAGCAGTAAAGATGTGTGTTTGTCGTAGAATCACAGAGTGGTTTGGGTTGGAAAGGACCTTAAAGATCGTCTAGTTCTGACCCCTCTGCCATGGGCAGGGATGCCACCCACTGGATTAGTTTGCTCAGGGTCCCATCCTGTCATCCACCTGACTCCCTGACAGCCTTTCCCAAGCACACTTACTTTCCTGATTCTGAAAACTGTTACTGAACAAAATGAGTCTTTCAAAGAGAGCATTTCTCTTACTGCACACCCATGCCTTGTTTTGTAGTGCCAGGATGGCAATAGTGGAAGGGACTCTGAACTCTCTGTCTTTGGAGATTGCCATGGACAGGGTATCATGTCAGAGCTTCCCACACAGCGTTCTTGTATCATTCTCAATGGTTTGACTGGTGTCTGAGAACAGCTATGGCCCTGGGTGGACACTATAGGCTGCATGTTGTTGTCCATTAAAACCTGCATAAAAATACCAGAGGGTCATTTAGAAACATTTAAAGGCTCTAAATTATTTGAAAAATTTAGGGAGTCTAAGCTTTTGACACAGGAAGAGAAGCTGTTTGCAGGGATGTATTCAGTGGTTCTGCTAAAAATGTCTTGGCTTGCCACTTCACCTCACATTGCCTCAGTGTCTGCAGGAAATTGGAGAAATTATTTGCCTCTTTCCAAAGATGCTCTGAGAAAGTGAGTACTGAAAGGTGTTGGATAAACGTGAGCAATTGCATGAGTACAGGAAAGTTAAGTTCTTTCTACAAGACCGCACAGTTATTTAGCATTTCTCATAGATGCAGATATTATTTGCTGTCTGCGTTAGCTATTTCTAGTCTTTGAAAAGAAGCCAGAATTCTTTAAGAGTCACTGCTTTTTCTGAGCTGATGCTGGCTCTTTTGCCTGAGGAGTATTTGAAATCTGCCAGAATGCATGTATTGTCAAAAACAGAAATTGAAAACCCTATACAGGATCTGCTGCCCCTGTGAGTTATGAGCTTTCCCAAGTCATCAGGGAGAAGAAATGCCTGCTCTTGTCTGCAAGAGCAAGAGCTGTGGATGGACAGAGGCAAAAGAAATCCTTCTCCCTCCTCCCCCCTCTCCCATCACCACCCAAAACTCTCTCTTTGGGTGGAAAGAAGCTTTTGAAACAGAGACACGCACACATACACGAGTGCTTTCGTGCCTCCCAGTGACCTGCCTGCTTCTAGCTCTGTCCCTCTTTCCTGGAGGGCTGGAGCTGCTGAGACACGGGAGTTTGGGAAATCCCATCTGCTCTCTGTGGCCCTGAGACCAAATGAATAAAGTGAACAAGGTTTTGAAGATCCTTAAGAAGTCATCAAGGAGAAGGAAGAGATGGAGAGAGGAACTGAGGGTGGAGGAGGAAGGGGAGAGCCAAGAACTCTGTGACCCAGGTGGTTTGTGCCACCTGCACCTCTGTACTGGTGGTAAGGAAACAGGAATGCTCCTGCTTACCTGGGGATACTGTGCCTCTTTTTGAGATCTGTTGCTTACGTGACAAGAGAGCTTCCTACAGCCAGTCACTGCTGCTGTGCTTGTCAAGGGCTCAAAAATATTGATGGGAGAAGCGGTAAGGGCAAGGAACTGAGATTCCTGGGTCTCCGTTAATAAATCTTCCCATGCTTATGTGGGTGGCATTTTGCATATTTGTGGAGTGGGGAGAGTTGGGAATCATCCTTCTGGGGGTATGGTGTTCCTAAAAGCATAGGGAGAATGTGTAGCTCCATTAAGTTTTTGGTTTGCTATATGTTTTGTGGTTTGAGACATTTAAGCCTGGGTGTTTATTCTGTGTATTTGTGCAATAGAAAAGCAATGGAAAATGGACAAATTTAGGTTGCTGTTTTTCTAAGGGATGTTTTTGCCTGTTAAAGTGTGCTATGGCCAAAGCTGGTCCGGTCCCAGATATATCCATCCTTATCTCCCAAGCAAACTATGCTGTGGCTGTAATATTATTGAAAATGATTCTGGGTGTAGTTATCTATACAAGTGCAAAACAAGAGAACATGAAAAAGGGTCTTTTACAGCATTCATTGACATGTCCCCAGCATCTTTGAACTCTCTGCTCGTGGCTGTGACCCAACAGAGGAAAATGTGCAGGTCTGTGCACTTGGCCATCAGGCTCAGCTTCCTTCATTCTGCATTACCAGCATCCAAGGGATATGAAGTGCTTATGAAACTACACTTAGGATGGAGCCACGTTCATGTCTAATGTAGGTCACTGTTCTTTTTGCTGTCACATTTGGTAGTTTGTTTGCACTATTATTGTTTTAGCTCTTGAACATTTTACAGGCTCGTTCTTTTTCTTTCTCACCCACCTAATTCTGTTGAGCTGCTTTTCTGACCTTGTCCCAGAGCATCTGGTGGCCTCATTCTTGCAGGACCTTGGTCAGGTGGTTGGCTTAATTTGCAGCTGGAGACCTGGGGCACAGAGATGTTACTGGGCTTACCCAGAGTTACACAGACTGGGGCAGGGGTGGGCAATGGACTCTGAGCTTGAGGCCTAAGCCAGTGCCATGTTAAGCAACACTGGTGACTGTGCTGCTCTTGGCTTCATCTTCTACTTAGCTGTCTGTTAAAAATCTCAGTTGCAAAGCTGGTTGAGGTCAAATGAGTGAGTGGTAGAAAGCCATCAAATATTGAGGAGAAGGTGGCACATGCAGCTCAGACTGTTCATTTGTGCTGTCCTGTGTAAAGCCTTTTTTAATCACACCATGTCAATTAGAAGGTCATGCCCTAGTTCATCTTGCCATCTTTCTCTGTGGCCTGGACCAGGCCTAAAGCCAGACAGCCTAGATGGCCTTTAAATGGGCTGTCCATAACCCTAGTGGGATTGAGCCACTGGAGAATTATTTAGCAGTCTCATTTTTGGGTCCCTCTGAGGTCTCCCTGCTTCTTTCTGTTATAAGCTATGGTGAGAACAGGATATCCTTTCTAACTGGGTTTTCTTTGCTTGTGGGGTTTGATTTGATTTCATTTACTTATCTATACATTCATTCATTCAGCTTCCAGTTGTCCACACTTGCAGCTCTCTTACCTCCTCAGGAGGTTCAAGAGAAGGTTCACTCCCAGCCCTCAGCTCTTCAACCTGGGAATGTGGTCCCATCAGGGTTGAATTTTACATTCAGTGCATTTCCTTCTAACCATCTCATCTTCTGAGCTTAAGGGTTACTACCCTGTGAGATTTTTTTTTTGTTTGGTAGTTCTTTTTATGAAAAGAATGACACAGATCATTTGAACTTGCAGTTAATGCCAACCTGTATGGGCCATACTAGTTCAGCTGGGCATACACAACAGTGGACCTCTCTCTCTAAGCTAGGGGTTCAGGCTGCTTAGCAGGGAAAGAAAGGAACTGGTGCTTCTTGACCCAAAACATCTCAAACCTGTGGTTGAATTCTCTGGAGAGACTGTTCCTCTCCATTGACTTTAATGGAAATTTAACTGAAGGCTAAGATGAAGATGTCTCTTGTGGGCTGATTTCTATGTACCTTGTAGGGTTTTTGGGACATGAATATGTGATTGTCTAAGAAAATTTTGGCTTTACTGCCTGGATATACTTTAGGTCATGAACCTCCTCTTTCATAGTCTCTGCAACAGTTTGTTAGCCTGGGGCTTTTGAAAAGCTGAACTGATGGCCTTTTTTTTTCCTAAATGCAAGATGGGTAATGGGTTAATGCACTTCTGCCATCCAGAGAACAGTGATAGAGATGGATTGACAGGGAAAAAAAAGAAAAGCATCTGTTAAGGCAAATGGGGAGAAAAGAAGTGCAT
>NW_008649786.1:101020-118703 GCF_000695815.1 Acanthisitta chloris
TTTTTCCAGCCAGTTGTATCTCTACAATAAAATGTAAATGAATGCAGCATTTATTTTGCAGCCTGGAGGCCTCGTGGTATGAAAAGATAAGCAAGCATTTCCCATTGTTTATGTGGTGGAGGTGGCTCTTCTGTGTCTGCTACTGTCTCTCTGATACCTTGGCAGCATCCAAATGTTGCCTTTATTATTAAAAACACATATATGGGAATCTAATATCGTAAACGGATTAGCATGGTGTTTACAGAAGCGTCAGCCAGCCCCCACTCCCTGCAGGCTCTTGGCGTTTGTGCTCCTTCTCCAGGAGCAGTGCAGAGTGGGAATGCCAGTGCCTGGCCAAGGACTGGAGGAGAAGCAGAGGCACAAGGCAAGGAGTGCTGGGCCTGGAACGTGTGCAGTTGTTGCTGCTTGGAGGGCACGAGCAGGAGGGATTGGGGGATGCCAGTGAGCTGCTTCTCTGGAGACTGGGGAGGGGGAACAAAGGGAGAAGGGAGAACAATAGGACACGGCAGTGGCATTGGGATAATCTCTGATCCTATTTAGGCATGTTTAATTGGCCTGTCAGTTTTTCACATCTCATGCATTTTCATAAGGCTTCCTGTTTGCCTCTCGTTTTATCTTCTTGTAGCTCCTTGGATTTCCCTGCGGACAGTCTCTCTGGATTTCTTTGTTTTGTGTCCCCCCCTTTCCCATTTCAAAGCAGTGCTGAGTTGCCTGGCTTTGTGGCGTCTAAACAGAAAGGCAGATTCAGCAAAGGGGCTGTTTGGGAAAATCTCACGTTATCCTCAACAGAGGGAGAAATTTGGTACAGGAGGGGGATTGTCTGTGCCTTAAATGTGTGTACCATCTATCACAGCTCTCCTTGCACTGGTCTGGGCCTCTGATTATAAACCCACATCCCAATCATGTGTAATGCTATGGGGAATTAAAATTTATACTGAAGATTTTAAATTTTATTTTCCCTCTGGTCCCTCTGAAAGCTAAGATACATTTATTCTTATGATTTTCCACCCAGTATCAGCTACCTTAAAAATACAGAGGTACTCAACTTCTGTGTTAAATGAATACATTCAAAGGGATGTTGCTCAGCCTTTCAGATCATCTGTGTTAAAGTCCTACCCCTCCATTCCTAAGTGGTGCCAGACCTAGATGCTTCATCCTCCCACAAGAAATCCCCCAGGCACGTAATTAAAACCGAGCCATCCTTGTAAAGCCACTGGCTGCGCTTGCCAGAATTGTTCGTGCATTTCTTGTGGCTTTGAAGTTCACAAGCACTGGGGCTTGGAGGGACGTGAGGACCCACAGAGATGTAGCCCTGGCAGGCAGAGGAGAAAAGGAGCTGCAGTGATGTCTGATGAGCTCCTCACAGAGCTGGTCTTGTCCCAGCTCATCCCTGGGTGAAGACCAGCATCTTCAGATAGATGCCTGTCAGTGGTTCCTCTTCAGAACAGGGCTGCACCAGCAAGACAGTCCAAAACTCCAACAAGGGTTTGGGTGCTTTCAGTGTCTTCGAGCCTGTTGAAACTTAATGGCCTTTCAGAAGTGTCTCATCATCAGGGTTTGGGGCCAAATGCTCGAGAAATCATGGGACAAAGCTCATGAGAAACCAGTAGGGTGTCCCAAACCCTCAGCAGGGGAGGAGATAGGAAGAGCTGCAGGTGGTGGTGGTGGCCAGGGCATGGGAGTGTCCCCCTTGCTTGGTTTGGAAGAGGTCCCTGTGCCTCATGCATAAGAGCAGCTGCCGTGAAGTCCTCTGTGCTCCATCAGCAGGGTGGTTCTCATGGCTTTTATGTGTTTTGTGATGACAGTTTGGTTTGTGGCAATTTATTGTCCTGCAGGATTGTCTCCTCTTTTTATATCTCATGGGTCTCGTTGTACAACAGTAAATCATTGCAAAGCTGATAGTTTAGTTTCCAGCCATAAATTCAAGTGCTGGAAAAAGAGATTTGTGTATTCCTATGCCTGTCTTCTTTGAATGTGGCTGTTCATAGAGCTCTGTATGCCCCCAGGTGTGAAGACATTGTTTGGTAAAAGCAGTGGTGACTAAAATAGTGTGAGGAACCTCTAAATGAATGGTTGCTTTTTTAATATGGGAATGCAGGAGGTGAAGTGATTTGGACAAGGCTGTATATCAGGGAAGGGGGAGAAACAGGAAACTGAAAAAGATCCTTTTGGCAGAGCATTGGCACCAGGCTGGGTGTGTTTGTGCTGCACTGTCTGCTCCTGGTGGTCTGGGGATAGTGCTGGAGTACTGCAAGCAGCAGTCAAGCAGCTGAGGTTTAACCTCTGAAGGTCCTGTGGACAGCTCTGACACCTGGCACCAAGTGTTGTGCCAGTGGGAGCTGTGTTGTTGCTGGTGGAAAGGCTCTGAAGAAGTCTCAGGGGGTTAATAGCATTGGGGCAGGGATATTTGTAGATGAAGGCAAAGGATCCTGAAAAAGCCAATGGGCTGGAGACCCTACTAACCCTCTCTCTGCCTGTGCCCTAGGGTAGTAAGCATGCTGTAAATGAAGCAGTTATTAGCAGTTATGCTCATATCACAAGATATAAACTGGTCTATTGAGCAAGAAGGAGTTGCCCTTTTTCAACCTTTCTAAGTGATTTCCCTTGTGGGGACCAGCAGAAGGAGAAAGCTGTGTTTCCTAAGTGGAGCTGGGTGCCCTTTCAAAGCCAGAGCATCTCCAATCTCCCTCTTGCTAACAGGGTTATGGAGCTGCATTATTTATAGCTCCTCCTGGACACCCCACTCGCATGTCCTGCAGTGACTGTGGAAAGGGGATTTCTGGCATACACTGGAGATGCAGAAGTGAGTAAAAGCAAATAAAAACATAAATTTTGCTGTGAAAATTTTTTTCAATGTTTTCAGCAATTAAACCCTTCATTTGGACTGTTTGGTGCTAGAAATTAATTAGTTGATAATATCCTTTTTAGAATGAAGACAAATGTTTTCATGTCTTTGCTGAAGGCTAATATTTACAAAAGAAAAAGAAAAGTAGATGAGTTCCTTAAATCTCTTTAATCTTGTCCTGATAAATATATTGCCTTACTATTAAGCTTTCTTTGAATTTCCATGTGCCTCTTACTCACATTTCATATAATGCCAAGTGCTAGAGAGTGGGTAAATCAAAGCTGCAGGTCTCAGCTTTCAGAGGAGTGATCAGATTCAATCCAGTCCTTCCATCTTGGGATCACCTGTAATAAACAACAAGGAAGTGAGTGAAAATGTCTAATGGGCAGACTTTTTATTTTCCTTCAAGAACAAGTACATGAATGCTCATATGGTTAGAGGTGGCATCCACACCTCGCTCGCTTATCAAGGGGTTGCAGCAGCTGTGTGGTTTAGTCCTTTTTGCAGCCAGATCTTGAATTAGTTTGTGGATGAGGCAAGCACAGGTGAGCCTGGAGGCCAACAGCTTGATTTCCTAGGGAAGCAGAGACACATGCTGAATTAGCTTCTCAAAATACTTTGCAGCACTTGCTTTGACAGCTTTTTTTGCAGTTGAAAAATAAAAATAAATAAGCAAAGCCAGGCAGCATAAGAGTTCTAGAAAAATCCAGGCACCATCTTTCCTCTGATCCATCTGAAGCTCCACCCGGAGGGCACATCAGCACTGACTTTGGAGCAAAGTGTTTTCCTGATTGTTGAGCTGATGGTGAGACCAACCCATTAGTAAGGAAAGGCAAATGGAAGGTGAGAGCTTTCAGGCTCCCTGACTATAAAACACATCTTTGACATTGGTTTTGGGCATCAACATAAAATATAAGGTATAGACTGAATCACAGCCTTTGTGAAGGGCTGAGTTGGGCATTGCTGATCAGAGAGATCAATGTGGCAATTCCTGAATGAGGGAAATGGAGGCTGTTGGGGCAGGAAAATACTTCAGAAATAGGGCTAATAAATGAAGTCAGAAGAGAACAGATATGGGAGGTGATGTTCTCAAAGTCTCCCTGGATGGCAAACATATCTCCCTTAGCAGCAAGTATGAGGTTGATAGCAAGTGCATTTCAAAATCCCAGCTGTTGGTCAGATTTAATCCATTATTGATTATGCTATCATGGCGATAATTGCTATGATTTAGGCACTTCCCAAACAAGTCTAGTTAATTATGGGTGCAATCAGCTCTTGGAAGTGTGAGCATTGGGTCACCTCTGTGATGGTGCAGGTCTGGGTCTGATAACCACAGGGGCAGGCAAATCTGTGCCTACTATCAAATGAGGTAAGAAATTCAAGCCTTGTGTGAATGGAAAAATGATTAAAATAGGAAAAATTAATGATGATTATTCAGATGGATATATGGATTTACTCAGGGCTAGGCTCAGTTCCCTGCTCTGCTCCTGGCTCCCAGTCTAGTACTGGGCAAGCCACTGATGGGCAAGTTTTCTGCCAAAGTAAACTGGTATGGCTGTTTTGCAGATGAAAAGACAATGCCAGTTATATATGGCAGTGGATGTGGTCATTAGATTTGATGGTGGACAAGAATAATTCAGCTTGATGTGAAAAACAGGCCAAAACCTTAATCCATGTATCCCTAGTAACTTGGACATGACCAAGGCAAACCTGGTTGGTTTTCTGGTAGGCAGACATCTGGTTTTGATTTAAGGACACCAGAATACAGATAATGTGCTCTTCCCCCAATTAATTTGTTCTTGTGAGTAAAACACCTTTACTGGTATTATTTTGGAAAAGGGACCTATTTATTACAGCTCAAAATTGAGATAATAGTACTTCTCCTGGCCCTTTCTTTCTTTATCTCTTCTACTCAAACCCTGCTCAGTGTGATATGGGAACATCTGTACACTACAGGCAAAATGAGCCCCTAGATGAGGTTTCATAAGCAAACATAATACTGGTGCAGTGTCTTTAATGATAACAATAAAGTTCAATTTCATGGGTCCTTAAGACCTCTTGAACATTCTGCTATTGATTAGTAGTTGTGAAACTTGGAGCTTCTGATCTTTTGCTTAAAAAACACAGTAGTTTTTTACTGAGTGCTAAATAGCAGTAACAGCACATCTACCAGCACAAACATGCTACTTTAAAAGGTGCATACTATTTCCTAGGAAAAACAGTGCTGATTTTGCCTGATTATTTAAATTTTCCAATGTAACATGTCTGAAGTGAGGATGTTTTAATTCCAAAGCTAAGCTGCAGGTTGCAGTGACCGCAGCTTTCCTAGCATCCTTTTTGGGGCCGATGGTGCTCGGTAAGTAACAGATTTGTGTGTTATCTTTAGCTGTGCTCACAGTGAAGAACTGCAGCTGGCACTTAAACTGGGACACGAGAACCTGCTTAAAAGGGAAATGCCGTTTGGCCTTTGGCTTACTAACTCGTCTGGGCTGTTACTAGCTAATTGCTTCATTAGCACAACAACAATGTGAAATATAGTGAGAAGACTGCTGGGAGTACGCACATGAAGGCGTAGGGTGACCCCTGTCTAGGCTGGCATCTGCAGTCAGCATTTGCAAGAGCCTTTCATTCTCCCAAGTAAATTGGCAGTCGGAGCAAGTGGCAGCACAGCACATGGAGATAAGACTGTCTTAATTTCTTGCTTCAGGAGACTCAGCTGCCTCCTTGGAAAGACTGATGCCTTGTCCATGGATTCGCAGATTGAACAAACATACTGAACCATTTAATTATTAAAGGATGGCTTCAGCATTTCCCAGCAAAATAAACTACGGCCTTAGACTGAATCCCAGCAACAGTGTTCCACCTGCAAGGCCACACTTCTCATTGTGGGCACTAGGCAGTCACTACTGGTCACTACTCTTTGGGATAATACAGCTCTCCTAACCCCATTTCCAAATGTATACAATATTTTGTCATTAAATAGCTGCTATTATTTATGGCCTTTGCAGCAGTGTTTCCAAGTAGGGACCTGGTTTCTCTTATGCTCCATGTTGTGCAGAAGCAGGAAAAATGGTGGGCTGAGCTTTTGGATTGCTGTGGATGCTGATTAGACTGAAGAACCTACACTGAAATACTACCAGTGAAGCATATAAGAGTACTTTTACACATGAATTGTTGAGATGTTCTTGTCAGCTGGTAAAATAATTATAAGAGGAAGAGATGGCTACAGGTAATACTGGTAGGGCTCAAGTGGGAGCTCAAGAAAGGAACATAGATGTGAATGTTTAAATTAGTTTCCTTCTTAACTTTGGGACATTATCCAAAAGCCATTCACCCACTTGAATTGCAGAAAAGTGCCCATAAAATCCTAAGCATTCAGCCTTCCTGCCAGTGTGGGGTGTGAATTATGGAGAGGACAACTGGGATGACACCATCAGCACATAGCTTTCACCCTCAGCCTTCACTCATCTTTAAAACATCTTCCTCGAATTATAGTCTCAGTCTAATGTAGATACAAAGCATTGTGGCTTGGGTTGGAGGTGCAGTCTCCATGAGTGCTACTTTTGAAACTGGGACCCTGGCGCTTACACGTGGCTGCATTCCCAGTCTCCGCAAATGCAATGGTGAGAGCTGGGCATTTCTCCAAAGAAACCTGCTGGTTTCTTGCAGCTGGTGCTACACAGGGTTGAGGGTCTGGAGAACTTCTTATTCAGGGAAATAACTGCATGTAGCTGAAAATTAAACAAGGCATTTCTCACAACGTGTCCTTCAGTTAGTTTGTATAAAGTTGCACAGGATGTTCAGAGCATGTGTCAGAGGAGGCACCTGTGGATGCAGAAAACAAGTTTTCAAAATATTCAGGGTGAGGGTTAATGACTGATGTTTAGCTGAACACAGTTTCATGACAGACTGTCACCTGTGTAAGTTATTGTCAGGGTAGTTAAATCTAATAGTGCCACATCAAACTCCCCCCCCCCGGTGTTACTCTGTTGGAGGCTATGGCATCGCACAGGGAAAGCTGTAGTCATGCTAATTAGGACCAGGCAAGGTACTTGTAAAGCATAATTTAGTCTATTTCCTTTTGGGATTTGTCTACTAATTAAGTGTGGTTCCAGTGAAACTGTTCATCATTCATGCTGTCACAGCAATCCTTTATTAAGGATAATCAGTTAAAGCAGTACAGGTGTCAGTGTGGGCAGAACATCTTCTCTCAAACCTTTGTTATTGACAATGTCAACACAAGAGGAGAAACAAGTTATCTTTGCTGAGCTTCCAGTTTGACCTCCTGCCCTGAACTAACAGCATTTGTTAGCAGCATATTTGATTTAACAAGCTCCAAGAGGCAATAAACTTGGAGCCTGGGGTCTGCCGAGTTGCTCTGGGGAGGGCTGAGCCCCTCCTTGCTGCTCTGGCTCTGCTCCACTTTACCCAGCGGATCCGGGTGTATCTGTGGGAATTCCTGCAGCAGGAAGGAGAGCTTCCTTGCAAACACACAGCAGCCCATGAGTCTGTGGGATACCTGATTTCTATAGATCAGCTCATCCTAGTTTGGTTCAAGGCATTAGTGTATTGGATTTGTTGTTTCAGCATTGATCCAACTTGCTTATCTAAGGCAGACTTTTTGTCTCCAAATGCTTTAGTGGCACATTTGGCCAACGTTATTTGCTTCTGTGGCTCTCAAGGAGCTCCCAAACTCTTAGGAGATCTGTTGTCTGTTAATTGCAATAGCTCATCTTAACATACACTATGGCATGAATGGTTTTGAGAGATACCCTCAGTTTGTGGTTGGCCAGTCCGTTTGACTATTTTTGCTGGACAGTTCTCCAACAAAATCTGTATAGCAAGGGCAAGATTTTACAAAGTGCTGTAGTGAGAAGGCAGATCCTTTTCATGCTTTTTCTTAGCAATACCTGAAATTATTCCAATGAGAAGTTACTTGTATGTTCATCTGTGGTGAACTTTGTTTATTTTGCTTTCCTTTTAAATGGAAGGTGTAGACTGGTTAGCCAGTTTAACATGGTCTGATCTGTAGTGATGATTTAAAATGACTGTTAGCCCACTATCTGGCAATACCTGGTTTTACTTTTTTGCAGACCATGTGAAAGTACCAAAAGAAAAGAGGAAAAGAAAAGGCTGCCTTCCCATAGAAATCTGCATTTTTCTCCCCAGAACCTGTTTTATGCTTCTGCCTGCTGACTGTACTGATAGTCATACAGAATTGGAGCACATAAAAAGTAATGTAGGAACATCCTTTAAACTGGTGAAGAGAAGATAAAATAATCTGAACAAATTCACAAAGGCAGTATTATCAGTATTTGTAACGTTAATATATTCAGCCAGAACTGCACCTGTTAGTGAGGAAATACTGCCTTCTAAAATATGTGTTAGTGCAGTGTGTAATTTTCAGGATATGTATTAGACACATGGGATTTTGCATTATTATTCCTGAGGAAGGAAACATACTGTATGGCAACTTCAAGGGAAAAATGAACTAATTTAATGTGAGCTCTGCTTTGAATAGTTTCTGCTCCTTTAATTTTGTTCTGATACATATTTTCAAATGCTTACATGAATTGGAGACTGTTTTCTTCCTTACCATTTCTCCACAGTTTGCTGTTATAGACAAAGTGTAATCATTACCAGATAGACAAACACAGCAGTACATATGTATATTCTGAATACTGTATATTCATTAATCACACGGTGTCTTGCTTTTTTTTCTCTTGAAACTTGGTGTATATGTATTTTCATTATCCTCTTGCATTATTTGCAATGGATTCTATGGCTTGGCAGAGCCACTTCAAATACCAGACATGATAAATGGTAATAGATTTCCCATTATACAAATGCTTTTATCCTCTTAGTTTAATTGCTGCATTTCTCACTCTTTCTATTGTGCACTCGTGATGACCAGTGTCCCTGCAGTCATTTCCTGAGCTGAAATGAGGATTAGATTTATATGTGGGAGAGCAGAAAACACACTTGTTTCAGTATCAAAGAGAAACAGCTGTGTTTTGTTTTCAACTGGAATTTCCTCTGAGGTAAAACCAATTGTCTTGGGACATCCAGGCAATTCCCCTGGCTAAAGAAGTTCTCTGAGCCTCTCAGAGGAGGGTAAATTGGATCTTAATATTCAAGTTTATGTCTGAATATGGTTAAATCCCAGTGATGAACTTAGAGGGTGAAATGGCATGGTTACTGTAGTCTTATTTGTAGACTGGCACTTGAGCATCATGAAAGCAGGCAAAATCTGGTGCAAAATGATACTTTGATTGGAAAAACTGTATAGGATCTTCTGCTTCAGCAGCAGTGAAATTAATTGGAGGTGCCTGCTCTCAGTAGAGGTAAGAGAAGAAAAAGCAACCTGGACAGAGCAAGCAACTGTGCTGGGGGTCACATCTCAGGCTGCCTCAGAAGTTGAACACTTGGGGTCTGTGTGATAGGATCAGCCCCTTGGGCTCTCACAGCTGTGGCAGAAGCAGGAAGAAGCCCCACTGCCTGGCCCTGTCTCTTAACCTGTCATCAGCCCCACGAGCATGTTTCTCATGCAATGCAAATGTGATCAGGCTCTTCATGTTCTGTACGAGGCTTTAAATACATACAGTGCATCTAAATTTATCTGTAGTTAATATACATTCACACACCTGTCAACTCTATATTTTAAAGAAAACAAGATGGAGACAAGAAGAAAATTTGTTGTGCCGTTATGTCAAGATTGATCTCTAAAGCACTGAGGGTTTATTGAGTTTTGAGGGTCTGTACTTGGAATTCTTGAATTTGAAGTTTGGTGTTAGCTCCCCGGGATTGCCATTTGTGAGTGCTACTAATGCTGCTGCATGTTCAGAGCAGCTCTCTTACAGCCCTTTTCTTGCTGGAAACCTTTCTCGGTCAGTCTGTGTTACATTTGCCTTTGGTTACAAACTTACACCTCTGAGTTTGAATTTACCAAACCGTCCATTGTGTCCTTCTAGCCTAAAAAGTGTGAGCATGGCCCTGGTGACTGTGTGAGGACTCAGTAGCAGAGCATTGCTGAGATCAGGCATTGGAGGTGAATTATTGTGTCATGTCTCTATGGGACCTCTTGGAAAGCTGCAGTGTGTTGTTTCCACAGACCAACGGCTGCAGGCATCAATTGCAATCTCCAAAGTCATCTGTGGGATCAGCGCAAATGTTGGCTGCAGAAGGTGCTCAGAGACTTTGTGTTGGTAAACTCCCAGATGTCCATCTATTGAGAGCAGCTTTTAGCCCTCAGATATTGACCTAGTAATGAAGCTTTCTTCTATAGAACTGGAGGTTCCCCATGGGTTCCTGGAAGGCACCTTTGAGCTCCCCTGGGGCCACGGAAAGGAGTTGAGAAGTGCTTCTACTGTAGTTTGAGTTTTCTCTTTCTTTCACTTATTCAGCTGCTAAAAAGCATTGGGAGAGGCTCAGCTCAGCAGAAAAGGTCAACTAAAGTGCTACTCCCATTGTGATTTGGGTCAAAAAGTCAGATGAAAGGGACTAAACATATTGGTCAGGCAGAGTCCTCAGCAGGTGCTGTTCTCCCAGAAGAACATGGGGATGAGCAGGGCTGGGCAAGGAAGACAGTGAGACCTGATGTGCCATCACAAACCCTCACGGAAGTTCTTCCAATAAAAAATAGTGGGAAGAGTCCATGTTTCACTGTGTGATCCTCCCTGACTTGAGAAATGTGCTGTGAGGAGTTGGAGAGGAGTGTACAGGTGTGATCACTAATGTGCAGCTCAGGCCTACAAAGTGTTGCCATGGAGGAGCAAAATACACCTTGCTATCACTGATGTCTCTCTGGCCCGAGGATGCGAGTGAGGAGCATTTGTGTGGTCAGAGAATGGTTTGTGGAACCAGGGACACACAAACCACAGTCCTAATTATTTTGTTGACTGCAGAGAAGATTTTACCTATGGAAGGTCTGCAGATTACCATTTTGAGACACTATTGGGCTATGCAAATCCATGTATAGCCTGGCTAGAAAAGACAAATGATTGTAACTAAGCTTTGCAAAGACTTAGTGGTAAACCTCTGCGTTGCTCTCTCCCAGTCACCTGAAAAGCCAGAAAATTATTCCTTTGGAAATCTGATTTTTGGTGACAGTATGTGAGAGGTGTGAGATTGATATCAGAACAGTAAGGTGAATAAAAGAACAGGTAGTACTGTACTTTCTCAGCTAGTATCTCAAACAGCTTTTCCTTGGTTAGATTTATTGCGCTCACTTTAACATACTATATATGTATGTTGCCCCCCTGTGCTGCCTGTATTTGGCAAGGGGTAACCTTGGGACTGTGAACTGTGTCTTGTCACTGTGTCAATTGGGCTGCTCCAGTGACAATTTGCTTTTTCATGTCCCCTTAAATCACCAGACCAGGCTGGGCAAAGGGACATTTTTTTTCTTTCAGGTATATCAAATCCACCCTGTCATGCTGCTTTGGGTCCTTGTACAGGTTCCTCAAACTCCTTTTTATCCAATGCAGTAGGCCTTCCTGAACATCACTGGTCTTACCAGTGATGGATCTTGCCGATAGTCCGAGCCACCCAGACCCTCAGGTGGTACAGTTGGGAATAAATCTCTGCTGTCTGCTGCAGCATGAGCTCCTGGTGAGGGTGTGTATGGGGCTGACTTACTGTGGGGACCCAGCGTGGTCCTGTAAAGACTGAGGCATCCATTTTGGCTTTCCCAAAATTTTCTGGTAACTCTGCTCAAAATCATCTTGGTATTTTTGACTACTCAATAACCTTTGCTGAGAACCAGCCATATTCTGGGGTGCTGCCCAGGGTTGTTCACTGTCTTCTGCTGTATGCAACAACTTAGAAAAACAAAAGCTCTCCTGCTGTTTTGAAACTGCCCTGAACTGCTCCAAGGCTGTTCCATCCCCAGCAAAAATCTCTAGGATGATCCGTCATCCCACTTCTCCAAGTAGGACTCAGGATACATCATGCATGTTGTTTGTGAAGTTGATGTTCAACAGGTGTCTCATGCATCTGTGGGATGGTGGCTTTGCTCTTGGGTCTGCAGGACATTGTTGGTGGTTTCTGCAAACACAAAAAGTTCTTCTGCAGAAAAGTTTCTTTAGCAGGACTTATGCTGCTGGGGCTGTTACCAGCACATCGTCCCATGGCATTTGTGCTGGGTGTCTAGTGAACTGCTCCAATAAAATCGAGGGCTTTTATCTCCTTTGCTCTGGTAATCTCTGGATTAGCGTTCTGGTGAAGTGCAAGCAGGCACCCATGTGTGCTAAGGAATAATCTTACTTTGCAAATTAATATGTTAATGTAGTACCAAATTCCCAGCCCTTAACAGCAGGAGACTGGTGATAGGTTTATAAACATCAATGGGTGATTTTATTCATCTGGACAAGATAACAAAACAGCCTCACTGAAAGTACCAAAAAGGGTCTGTGCCCCCTCTAGCTCCATCTCTGTCATCCTCCCCCCAAAAAACCCTTCCCTCTCACTCCCTCTGCCACTGCCTAAAGCATGACTCCATTTCACAGTAATCATACATTAATTTGGAGCCAGCAGCCCCTCGCAGAGCCAGGCAGAGGTGCGGAGGGAGCAGCGGCACAGAGCCATGTGAGCCGAGCGCTGCAGGCTGCGGTGGGAAGATGTTTGCTGTCTCGCTCAAGTGCCGACTCGGGGTGGTGAGACGGAGGAGCAAAGGTAGGGTCAGAGCGGAGCCGCTCGCTCCTGCCCGTGACACGGACTTGGAGGGCACTCGCTTGAGCGTTTACTTTGCCTTAGCTGGGCAGGAAGGAGAAAGCTACATGGTCTGTGATGGATTGTCACCCTCTGTGCACTGGCAGGCGGGAGTAGGATTATTTTAATTTCTTGCATGTCCTATATTTTTCAGATGTTAGACTTTTTTTTTCTCCCGTTGACTCTCCGGATTTTTACTCTATTCGCCTGCCACAGTTATTACTGCAGTAAAGCAGATTTAGGTGTGCCTCAGAGCCTCACAAGGATTGCCTCTTCCCGTGTGGGAGCTGTTACTTTGCAGGGAGAAGCACTTGGGTGTTTGTCGGGCTCCACCAGTTAGGGAGTCCTGGTGCCTGTCCCTCCCTGCACTTCTTCCAGGAGGGGAGTGGGTTGAAATGATGAGAAACCTGGCAGGATAATAGGGAGAAAATCAACTTTGAGAAGATTTGAGGAGCACTAATATTTTATTTCAGAGTAAGTTAATCTGTGACAGGACAGTTTTCGTACTCACCATCCTGCAGCGTTGCATGTGATGAGAAGTAAAGAAGTTTTTTTTTGTGTTGAAGTGTCATCCCAGGGTCCCTCGCCCCCAGTTTAGTTGTGTGAGTGTTCGGTGCTCTCTGCAGTGCCAGCTCACAGGGTGTGCTGCAGCCGGTGCTCGGTCCCGTTGCCTTTGATTTCTGGAAGGTTTGCATTTTAATGCAGCCTGGAGCGTGTCTCACCGCTGGGAGCTCTGCTCTCCCGTGCAAGCCCCTCCAGCCGGCGGCACTCCTGCAGCAGATCAAAGTCCTTTGCTGTAAAGGAAGACGACCTGCATTTTTATAGGGACCTCTAAAGCAAAACAGCTTTTAGGGGCTTGGTGTAACTCGGGTACAATTGATTCCAAGCTTCAGTGAATGCATAAACTCAGCTGTTGGCCTCACTTAAGGGGAGAGAGACTTACTTGCTGATGCAGGGATCTGTGTGCTGACGCATGGGAACTCTGTCATGACCGGCAGGTACAAAATTTTGGTAGCTAAGGGAGGGGCCTGAACACAACACTTCAGTTTCTGCGGTGGACTTGACCTTAAGCCTGGGGTGAAATTTCTGTGTGTGACTTGCCAAGTAAGTAAAAAAAGTATTTGCTCAGATCAAAGTTGCTATTCTACAGGACTGACCTGAGTAGAGAGCAGGAGCCTGAGGACTGCTGCACTTGACATCAGTTCAATAACTGGTGTTAGGAGAGCAAGGGAGTACGTGTGTTGTGATTGCACCACCGTGCTCCTTCCTCTGCTGTGTGCACAGGCAGTGCCAGGCACACAGAGGCATCAGCAAGATGCTCTTTGCTGCACACAAGGGCACATTCACCCCTGGGTTACCATCCTGCTGTGGCAGCCTTAGAGCTGAGCTTATTTCAGACACATGAACTGGTATTTGGCATCCTTTGCCTTTGACAGTTTATCCTGATACTTCTTTGTTTCTTCTTCTCCCTGCTTTGGAGGCTTCATGGGCTTCTCTCTGCATTGAAAGACATTTCATGTTCTCAGTCAACCAGGGTGGCACAGGCAGGATTTCACCTTACAGACTGATGCCTGGAAGTGCTTGGACCAAACACACATGGCCCTTGGGTCCCTTTTTAGAGGGGAGATGCCAGGAGAAGATTTGGTGCCCAATTAATTTTTCCAGTGCTTTTTCCCTGGCATGGTCTTTTGCTAAACATCCTCAAGGAACTGGCAATAGTGTTGTAACATGAGAAGTTTTTCTTCTGCAGTTTTTCAGGGAAGTTAGCAACGACTGTTCTGACTCAGGGAGAATAAGTGCATTTGTGCCTGCAGTACATGGTGAAAATGCAGCCTGAGATTGTAATGAAGGAAAAAAAAAGTTATCCCTGTACTACCTGATAAAGTTTCAGAGGCTTTGGTTGAAATATTTAGAATTGACTTTAAATCACCTGCATTTCTTAGTGACAGATTTAAATGAGAGAATCGCTAATCCAGTGCTAAATTGTACTGCTTTGATCAAGGATTAAACTGAGCTGGAATTGGCTTTTGTGAGTAGAGCTTTGGAATGAACAACCAGAGACAGTCGTTGTTACTTGTCTTCTGTATTTTGGGACAGCTGATGTTTAAAGTAGTTCCACAAAATGATGCCTAGGCAGCTTGGTACCAGAATGAGCCTATCATGACTGGACAGCAACCCAGGGTGGGAGCTGGTATGAATTATGCTAGTGAGTAAAGAAGTCTGCTGCATGTCACATCTATAGATGCTCAAAAGCTCACTAGCCACTAGCTATTTGTTGCAGCCTAGGAGGTGGTCAGGCCTGGTAGAAACACTTGCCATTTGGCACTAGAAATTCCTACCACCTTTGCTTTTAAGAGAGACAGGAAGACACGGCAAAGGGGGCTGCAGAGGGATGTGTGAATGAGTGGCAGGTAACCCAGCCCAGGTATCTGTCTGTCCTCTGGTCCAGGTGTTTGTGTGACCTAGTGTCCCAAAAACATGTGCATCCGGATGCTTACTAGAGGGAATACCCCTTCTGCTGAAGTTGGCTAGAATTTAATTGTAAGGTTATATGTTCAAATCTCAGTTATGCTGGCTGCTGATAAGTTTTGTGTAGTTTTAACTTTTATACAGGGAAATCAATCCTTATTTCTGTGAGGATGTTTAATTGCTCCTCTCTGCTTTATGACAGACCCTTCCCACAGGCTGGCACTGCTCAGACAAGCTTTTCCCCAACTCTTCTTTCTGTGCTATTTTGTTTTCCCTCCCTCTAACTCTGGCTCTTCCTCCCCAGCTAATCCCCTCACTTTGGAGAGAAATTCTCGCTGTTGGTCCTCTTGGATTCTGCTTTCCTTCTCTCCCTGAGCCCTTGAGCTTTTCCTGGCAGAGGAACATTCACAGTTAATCCATCAGGCATTCATCCGATTGGCTGGGGGCAGGCAGCAGTTCCCTGCCTGTAGCTCTCAGCTGTCTTTGGCCAAAATCAGCTCATACAGCTGTAGGGCTCCTCACTCCTCTGCAAGGATCCTTGATCCTCTGCAGAAGGTGCTACTGAAGACCCCAAGGAACAAACCGTCACTTGTCCAATGCAATAGTTGAACTTTCCAAAGTATTACTGTGGTTTTCCAGTGGAAAAGCTAAATGATTTCTGTCTGGCCATGCCTGTCATTCAGCTGAGGTCAGACTGGACTGTTTGGAGAGGGGTGGTTGGTGGTTGCCTGCCTTGATAGCCCCCAATTGCTGTAGCAAATCAGCTGTATTTTATAAATAAGTGAACAGAAGTGGTGGAGATCCTAAATAATTAACCAGATACATGTGTCAGACTGAAAAGTAGCAAATGAGGCAATTTAAAGGTATCTTCTCTGTTTCCCCTGCTTTCCAAAGCCTGCGGCCAAGGCCAGGGATGCTCTGCAAGAGCTGGTGGAACCAGGAGCTGCCTGAGCAACCAGCAGCACATGCTGAGGGGCCTGGACCCCACTGCTGTGGTGGAGGAAAATCTTGGTTCCTTGGTTTGAGATGCTCAAGCTTAAAACATGTTTATTTTTGTCTACTCTAGTTCTTCTTAGCGTGTGATGTGAATGATGTTAGAGTAATAAAAGTAATTTTGCTATTTCTCTGTCAAAAGCTGTCATTTGGAACATGCCAGGCATCAGAATTTGTAAAAGAAAATACATGTTCTGCTTTCCTTTTACATATCTTTGTGTTTTTTATCCTTTTAAACTTCACAGAGTCATGTTTTCTACCTTTTTTTCTTTTCTTTTTGGACTAGATGCTTTCTTTTGTTCTTCCTCTCTTGTATTTATCTGGGAACTAGGAAAATAAGTAAGCAAAGAAAAACCACCTCGAACCCCCCAGGAATAAACTAGAAGAATGTGTTCAGAAAAACTGTCAAGTAGTGTAAGATTTGCAATAAAATGCAGTTTGAGCACAGCAACTTTTATACTGGGACCCAGATTTTCAATGACACCACATTTGGGCACGTAGGTATCCTGACTTGTCCCTTACATAAAAGTTACTGCTTCCTGTTCAGTGTAGAAAGATGTTTGGAGTTATTCCCATGTTTTTGTTGAGAACAGTGTCATGGAAATCAATCCTAGGGATTGGGAACATGCTCTTATGCCACATTGCCTTGTTTGCTGTACAGCAGTATGGCGCTGTAAAACATCCTGGCTGTGTTTCATAGCAGGAAGTGTTCCCGCAATTGGGTTTCTGTCACAAAAAGATTTCCTCACTGCAGAAAAACAAGAAATGTTTTGGATCTCTACTTCACGAGGAGGGGGAAAAAAAAGGAAAAGAAAAGAAAAAAATGAGCAGGCAGGTAAGCTGCTTCCATCCTGTGGTGTGGTGCCAAGTCTAGAGCACCACACAGCGATGACTTAGAGTGAAAAGAGCTTCTACTCCTAGAGGAGATAGCCATCATCATCCCCCAGGCACAGAGTGACCAGTAAAACAAAGCATTTTTTATTTATCAGATGGGCAATCAGCACACAGAGAAGCCAGACTTCTCCCCAAAACGCTGCTGTGGCACAGGGGTTGAGCTCATGGTTTCAGAAGCCTAAGGCTGAACGTAGTATTGTAGCCCTTGCTTGGCCACCTTTTCTTTAGGATGATTGCTGCCTCCTAGGATTTATCACCTGTGTGTTTCATAGTAGAAGGCATCTCTGAGGCTGCTGTGGTGAATATTGATGGGGCTGTTCCTGCTGCAGCAATGAAAACCAGGCAGTGGTGAACACAGGAAACTCCCTAAGCCCAAACCACTGAGCTGGCAGTGGCTGTGATTCCTCTTCTGTCAGCGTGGCTACGCTTCAGCCCTTTCCATATCTCATTAATAACTCATGATTGTGCATATTTTATTTATATCTCCAAATGAAGCCCATTTTTCAGCCTGATGCTGTAGCATCCCAGGTGACTGTCACCTGCTCTGAGCGCTGTGTGGCTCCTTCAGCCCTAGCTCATCCCTCATCTTCCTCCAGGCTCCAGCAGCAGAGAGGATATTGATCTCATAGGGGGGTAATTGAATGAAAAAGGCCCCTTGCAGCCCAGAGGCAGATGATAAATCCTTGCAGAGAAGCCATTGTGCAAGACAGCATGTCCAAGGTGGTGTTAACCCTTCCTGCTGCAAAGGTATGGCATGTGCTGCTATCCCGAGGT